>NW_020837977.1:13349927-13476339 GCF_003676395.1 Aethalodelphis obliquidens | reverse complement strand
CACACACACACACACACACACACACACACACACACACACACACACACCAGGCCTTATTTAAAAGCAAAGACAGAAATATGTAGGCAATGTGTAAAGGAGCTGAACTACACTACTACCTGGGGCTTCTCCCAGGAACATTGTGAGGGTGATATACCTGTCCTGTTCTCTATTCTCTATTTGTGCAGCCTTTCCTATGTTACTTGATTTTTTTGGTCCCTTAGTTTTTCCCACCCCCCAGATGGAAGCAATAATAGCATCACTCCTTAGGGGTATGAAAATGAAGTAACTTCATGCATGTGAAGAAGTTACGACTATACCAGGTGCACAGACAGCAAATATTAGTGTTATCATATACTGTGTTTGGGATCCCCAGATTTGATAATTGGCTAGAGGGACTCACAGGACCCAGAAATGTAGTTACACTCACAGTTAAGGTTTCTTATAGCACAAGGATACAGATAAAAATCAGCAAAGGAAAAAGGTGCAGTGGGTGGAGTTCAGGTACACTGGACCACTTGCAAGCTTCCAGTTTGCCTCCCGTGCAGTCACACAGAGAGAGCTCAATTCTCTCAGCAATGACGAGTGACAACACATGCACAGTGTCACCAACCACCCACCCATGCCTTGATGCCCAGGGTTCTGGGTTTTATTGGGGTGGGGGGGGGTCCGTCACATAGGCATGCAGAGCATGTGTGACTGACCTTAGCCACTCGGTCTTCAACTCCTCCACCTTCCCCAACAAGAAGTCCAACTGACACGGTGTGACCCAAAGCTCAGGCAAACGAAGACACTTTATCAGTCAGGATCCTCCCAGGGTTCAGAAGAACCAGTCAAGGGACAGTCCTGAAGACTTTTGGAATGTGGAGGGTTTGGGCAACTCAGGCCTACTGAGTTAACCATGTACTGCACATATATGTAAATCTTGCTTATTTGAACAACCCAATTCAACCATTTTCTTAATGTTTTGAATGGCTTTTTTTTTTTTTAGTATGTGAACGTTTATTGAATGTCTACTGTGTGCATAGCTCTTATCATCTTCTCTCTAGAAAGCTAGAAACTAATTTCAGTTTCAATCATGTTATAAACACAGGAACTTGTTATTACTCTAGTATAAAAGGACACACCAGAAACTAAGATCAATGCCATTGTTGCAATAATGGTGATAACACAGTGCCCCATAAATTTTGACTACAAGTACATGTCAAGTGCTTTAGGTATAGTATTAGTTTTAGTCTTTCTCAACAACGCTGGAAGGTAGGTAACAGCTCTGCTTTACAGGTGAGGCAATAAAGGTCCAGGGTTCTGAAAACTCCCCCAAGACTCCTCAGTCAGTAAGGGGTCAAGAATACATCGACCATCTGATTCCAAATCTCATGGTCTTAACATCATACATGATAGCTTCCTATGACCTTGAGAAACAAAGGCTCTCAGAAATACTTTGAAACATTAAAAATCTAACAAAATTTAGGAGACTTTATACATCTCAAGATCCACAGAATGTTTAGACGGGGGGCAGAGTTGTGGCTAGAACACGTGTTCATTTTACCAAAAGAAGAGATTCCTGCAAAGAAGATTCCAAGATGCCTCGCTCCCTCAAAATGTGGTGTAGAAGACACAAAAGCAAGGAACACAGAGATACAAAAGGGGGGAGAAGTTATATAGCTATTTTGAGTGTCTTGGTTAATAAGGGGGACATAAAGTCTGAATGCCTTACAAGATTCCAAAATGGCTGACACCATGACTTATTTGTAATCATATCTTTTTCCTTCCCCTGTTATTAGATCTCAGTCTGTGGTAGAAGCTGGGACCCTGAAACATGAGGACAAGGGAGAGAATGAGAACACTCAGCCACTCCTGGCTCTGGACTGAACCCTGAGCCACCCTGTGCTCCGGACATCGCCAGCCCTCAGTGGTAGCAGCCACCAGGAAGTACATGTGCAACTGACCCCACAATGCGTGCGTTCGGCTCGACACAAGGGCCTCCTCTCCTGCCACCCAGTAATGACTCTCACCAGCCATTGGTCTAAGCAGCCAAAGTTGAACAAAGACTTGAGAGATGCTTTTTTTTTTCAGTGAGGGAATTGGAGGATGAAGCAAGGCAGTTATGGAAACAAGATTCCCCCCATCCCATATTTATAGTATTAAGTGAATTGAAAAGAGAAAAACTAAATCTGACGCACACACTTCATCAGGATAAGGATCTTTCTGAGGCTTTGCAGAGACTCTGTCCAGTTTTTGCAATTTAAGATTAAGTGCATTTCCAAGTAGATACATAAGAATTAAACTGTGCAGACACAACTGTCAAGTTTAATGTAGTGCAAAGCCCCAAGACAATAGTATCTCCAGTGATTTCCATTCCTATATTGAAATACTTTCTTTGACCTCATCACCAGCATCAAATTTCAAATTGTTCAGCCTAAGGGCACGTTCTCGTAGGTCTGGCTGTTTGCAGAGCTTGTTGTTGTTTTTTTTTTTGATATCCTGCAAAAATGATTTTGATATCACATCTTTGATCAGGCCACCAGCTGATTATCATGAGCTAATTTTAAACAAAGACACAAACGGAAAGATCTCTATTTCATCTTAGCAATGTGACTTCCCACAGGGGATGTGTGTCTCTAGAGGGTGGGGGGGCTCTCATTGAAAATACATGTCACTGATTAATGAATCCATTCAAGTTGCCTCACTTGGGTCACTACAGAAAAGAAAAGTGCTACAAAAGTATCACACCGCTCCCCACGTCCCCTCACCTCCTCTTGCAACCAGTTAAAGGTGTGCAGAAAGGGCCTGGCTGTTGCTGAGAGGGTAGGTATCAATCATGGAGGAAGACCCTTAAGGATGGTGAAATATGAAAGAACTGAAAATAAGAGAAGACCAGGAATGCAGGATGAAATGCCAAAGATCACTTTATTTCTTTGTTTATTATCCTTAGAAATGGAGTCCCCAGCTATCCATTCAAAGGAAATCAGATAAAAAATAAGCAGATTATCATAAGATATGATATCCTTACTTGTGCCATGTTTCCCAAAACCAGGTGTATGTTCTTAGCTATCTCTTATTCTCCCAGCCATCTGCATGACATGGGCCTTCATTAGTATGACCAGTTGGTGCTCAATGTCAAACAAAAAATATTTTAGTTGATAATGAGCAGTAAAATATGATTTTACACGTTAAGTACTTGGGAGGGTTAATTTGTTGGCTAAAAAATTCAAAGGAAAGAGGTGATTCAACTGGCCATAATCACCCTCAATAGATACTAATCTTAATCATGTATTACGTCTCTTTCTTAATGGATCTAGTGTTATAATTTTTTTCTACTGGTAGAAAATAATAACAGAAGTGATTTTTGTATTCCACCCTTGAAATAAAATTGAAAGAGAATTTAAAATATTTCTTAACCAATTGCATCACAGTATAAATAAAATCAATTCATTTTGTGTAGACATTTCAAATAACAAAAAAATAACACTGAAATAATTCTACCAATGCAATGACTGAAACACTTTTCTTATATACCACAACATAGGGAAGAAAGATGAAGAATTAAAGCGAATTGGAAAACCCATTTTATTACTTGAGTTTATAAAATGGTTGTGGGATCCAGTATTTCAAATGCTACTGGAGTCTATTATTGCCAACATTCTGCAGCAGTAATAGCTCTGGCTTTCCAATCGGCAATATTTAGAATCCTCCTGTAGTGACCCGATTTTAAATACCATACTATAATTACTAAGTTAAGAGCTAGTTTTGACTCTATTCCATGATTTCATTAAATGAATCAAAGATGATGGTTCAACAGTGACAACTTACACTTTGAATTTCTTTATGTGTATGCAATATACATACAAGAACCAAATTCAGTAAGTGACATGAATGTTACCACATGAACACTAGATTGTATTGTTCTTTGTCAGTCATTTCTTCTGTTCAATAAATACTGAAGGACACAAATGCTTTTTTATTTTTCAAGAGTTTGCTTTTTCTCCTGGATTTCGGTAATTAATTTGGACATTTTTCCTCACATGCTTCTTCATCTATTTTAGTGAGATTTTTCAACATTGGCAAAACAGAAGGAAAGAGGACAAATATTTTACAAACTGACTGGAAGCTGAAGTCCTTAAAGACAAGCAAAGGGGGTTCATTTCAATATTAAAGAATGTTTTCTAAATAAGATAAAGGAAGCATCTTTCTTTGTCCTTCAATGGAAAAGAAAGCACAAGTGTTTTTTCTACCTGCGAATGAAATCTGGTAACCTATGTGTCATTTCTCCAGCATTTTTGTTCATATTGGCTTAAAATTCAGTGCATGAATATCATTACATTCTTATAGCTAACATTTCTGGTTAGCTCTGATTTAAAAAACACAAAATTTAATGCATCAATATTCCTCTAAATTAATGACGTGGTCATCTTCGGAACGAGTAGGCAACTGTTCTTTCTATGCAGTAGGAAATTTTAAAGCCGAACTATCAATAATGATTGCCATCTCAAAGTGAAGCTCAAATGGCAGAAGTTTCTCAAGCCAGGGAGATGTCAGAGTCTTCCAAACAATTTCAAAGAGGAAAGCGATTTTTACATCCTACACGCAGGACAGAGATCCTGGCATATTCTTGGTCTTCCACTCTGCCATCCTTCATAGTTTTACAAAATTTTGATGGGAGTCCTTTCAACGGCCTCATCACTCACAAGGATCCCCAACAGAAAACACTCTGGATTCCAGCCCTGTTTCATAGACGCAAAGAGACCAGGAGCCAGGTGTCCTAGCAGCCCCCTATCTACCTGATCCCAAGAGAAAATTTTCACTTGGAGAAATTTTACTTTTTGTTTTCTAATGCCTAGTGCTTGACATTAAAAAAATGTACATGCGTCATTGTTATAACTCATTACAAAATGACTCCAAGTACTTCTTCAGTGTAAAAAGTTCCTCTTAGAAATAAATACCATTTTGACAGTATCTCCACCATTCACACAGCGAGGAGAGAAATTAAGACATGAGCTCTCAATGGTGACAAAAAAGCAAAGAGACGCAATGGGTAGGGAGCAGTACGGTTCATGAAGACATGGGCATAATTATGTCTTTCTCCTTTGTATTAGGAAAATAGAATCGTTTTTTCATATGAGTGCCTTTTACTAAAAATAATTAAAAGAGGGACGTCTGAGTTCATTAGGAAAGTTACGATTAAGCAGAACTAAAGCGTTTATACAGCTTGCCATTAAACTCAACAAAAAAGTAGCGGTGTGTGATGACAGAATCATCCTGCTTCCCTAGAAAAATATAATTGCATAGAAAAATTACAAACTAAAGCAATCCATTTACAGTTTCTACATATACTCTCATTTACACTGATTTCGCCTAAGTGGAAAAAATATCTTTGGCCGGCAAGGTAGAAGCTATCATGGGTTCACCTGGAATACAGGCATCAGATGGGGGCTGTCATGGATGAAATACCGCAGGTATTTTCTAAAAGAATTGCAGCGAGGCATATATTCCCTTTAGTGTCATCCAACCCTCGGAGGAGGTTTAGAATTTTTCAGGCTGCAAATCCAGGGAATTAAGGGCTGTGGTGTTTGAACATCTATGCCCACGTCCAAGGTGACTGAACCAGAGAGGCAGCCTGTCTCCAGCGTGTCCTGAGCCTGCACAAAATGCTAAATCGCAGGAAGGCTGCGTCTCTGATGGGGTGTCAGCTCGGGGTGCCACACATCCACGATGAAGATCAGCCGGAAAGACGTGGCATCCTGCCACACCTCATGCTCAAAGGAGTCATCAAAGATGAGCACCTTGCCTTCTTCCCATGTCCTGGAACAGAAAAGCATGGAAGCTTGTGATTCACATGCCTGAGGATCAATCCACGTCTGTGTTCAGGAAGGCTCTCTCATGATAACCTTTGCAATAGGACCAGGTAAGTGAAACACAGGATGTGTTCTTTCCTCGGTGATTAAGAAAGAATTTCAGGATTCTTACCATGAACATCAGCTTTCATGCTCAGCACTGAAGGTATACAAAAGGCAGGAGACTGGTGAAAAGGGTAAACTTATTCTTGGTACAAACCTAGGCAAGGCTTGTTTAGTCGGGCGAGCACTCAAAAGTGTGCCCCAGTGGCTCATTCCCAAGGTGACCTCCCAGTCAATGGCTCCATGGTATCCTCCCTGGCATTTCAGAGATTGGTGTGGAAGTACAGACAGTGACTGGGTCTCAGGCATTTTGATGTCCCATAGGCATGGTGTCTGTGCATCTCCAAATGATTCTCTTTTCAACCCATTCCATTTGTTAAAGTTCCATTTTATGGAAGGGCAGATTGTTTATACTCCTAATGTTATACGCTGTGCAAGTGGGTTATCCATGGAATATTTGAAATGAATGCTGCAAAACATCCTTTAGGGCTGACAGCACTACTTCACAAGATACCTGTAGAGGAGCTAAGATCTAAATATGGTGTTAGTCTAAATAAGACAGTCGAGAGAGTAAAATGCAGGGCGCAATCATACAGTGCCTTTCAAACCCAAGGAAAGTTTATTATTTTTGCTAATGTTTTCTTCTTTTTCGAATAGGTATTAATTGTCAATATGGCAAATGCTAAGTTATGTTTCTGAAATGAAGTTTTTACTAGGAAATTTTTTCTAGATATCAAAATTCCTCTCAAGTATTTAAAATCTTACTTCCTGGATTAGCAAATAATTAAAATTATAGGAGGAAAACGCTAGCTTGATTTCAACTTATTGCATTATCATAAAGAAGTTTTCCTTAGGGAAATGATTTGTCTTTTTATGTTCATTACCTGGTGATTAATCAATATTAAATTAGATAATGTTACACACGGCAAGCTTTCTCAACCTCGGCAATACTGACATTTTTGCCAGGTAATTCTTTGATTTGGCGGGGGGCGGGGGCTGTCCTGTGCTCTGTGAGACGTTTAGCAGCACCTCTGGTCTCCGCCAGATACTAGTAGCACGCCCTTACAAACTGTGACAATAAAAATGTCTCCTGGGCTTCCCTGGTGGTGCAGTGGTTAGGAATCTGCCTGCCAATGCAGGGGACACGGGTTCCAGCCCTGGTCCGGGAAGATCTCACATGCCGCGGAGCAACTAAGCCTGTGCGCCACAACTACTGAGCCTGTGTGCCACAACTACTGAGCCTGTGCCCTAGAGCCCACAAGCTACAACTACTGAGCCCACAAGCCACAACTACTGAGCCCGCGAGCCACAACTACTGAGCCCGCATGCCACAACTACTGAAGCCTGCACACTGAGAGCCTGTGCTCCACAACAAGAGAAGCCACTGCAATGAGAAGCCCACACACCTCAACGAAGAGTAGCCCCTGCTTGCCACAACTAGAGAAAGCCCGCGCACAGCAACGAAGACCCAATGCAGCCAAAAAAAAAAAAAAAAAAGTCTCCAGTCATTGCCAAATGTCCTGAGTTGGAAGGCAGTGAAGTGGGAGACAAATTTGTCTGAGACATATTAATGAATCTGACACTAAAATTTCCAAATAATTTAAAGTAACAAATATCTGCAAGTTAAAAGCTCCTTGAAGTTGGGAACCAATCCTCTGTTCTGTTACCCATTCTCTCCCCAGCCCCACCTCCTGCGCTGCCTCACACACCTACCCTGATGTCTTTGTTTTAACTGAAGTATAGTTGATTCACAATGTTGTGCAATTGCGAGTTTATTTTTATTTTTTGGCCACGCTGCACAGCCTGTGGGACCTTAGCTCCCTGACCAGGGATGGGGCCCACAGCCCCATTAGTGGAAGCACACAGTCCTAACCACTGGACCGCAGGGGAGGTCCCACCTACCCTAAAGTCTTGCACTCAATAAATTAGTTGCTTGGCTCTTTGATCCAATTCCTCTGAAGGGTCAGGGTCTACTGGAGTCCCATCCAAGTGTAACGAAGGACAAAAATATATAGACTCAGGGGCAAATGACTATGTATTCATTACCATGCAAAGTCAAATTTGAAAAGAAAAGCAAAGTTAAGAAATGAAAAAAATGACAAGAAAAAAGAAGCAAAATGATCCCTAGCTTATACAGTTCGGTGGCCATTTCCTCGGCCTTGTTATCGGTGGGACTAAGCAATGTCAGTGACAAGCCTACAATACAGGCAGAAGACAAGGGGGGAAGGGCATGCAAAAGAAAACAACAGTACATCCATGTTCACAGCAGCATTCCTCACAGTAGCCAAAAGGTGGAAGCAACACCAGTGTCCACTGACAGATGAGTGGATAAACAAATGTGGTCTATACATACAACGGAATATTCCTCAGCCTTAGAAGGAAATTCTGACAATGCTACAACATGGATGAACCTTTAGGCCCCCATGCTAAGTGAAATTAGCCACGCATGCAAGGACAAATACTGTATGATTCCACTTATATGCAGCACCTAGAGTAGTCAAATTCATACAGAAAATTCAAAATTACTTTGGCATCACTCTCTATGAGTAATCTCCCTCTATTTGAGAAGACTGAAAACTTCCCAGGGGGTGCAATATCAAAACTCCCTAAGAGAATCTGTGACATAACTCTTGGTGCGGCAGTGACAAGTGATTCTCAACGTTTTCTGAGTGGTAGAGAGTCTAGAACCTACTTAAAGTACTGGAAGTAATTAAGACAACTAAATTGAACATTCTAAGTTTGCACAAAATGACATTTTTCACTAGATTACGGTAAGTATAAGAAAGCCAAAGATTTAGGAATGCTGGATGTGAGAAAAACCTTAAGCATTCCGTTCATTAACTTAAATTCCTTATAAATTGGGAAAAGCTTTTAGCGCTGGTTCATTCATGGCATACCAGTGCCTGTAAAGGTGGAACTTAAGTTAGCACTGGGTTGTGGCTTTGCAGATATTTTGGGTCAAATATGGACTAGTGTAAACCACTGATTAAACAATTTTTTAAACGTGAAATCTGGGAGGTATTCCAAGGGGCTGGATTCCATTAGGGCCATAAAATTCTATTAGATTTATACTTGCCTTTCTATTTTCTTTCAGACACTTTCCCAGAAAACAGTAAAGATACTCAATTACTTATTGTAGATTCTTAAATGTAGATACCTTCTGAATAGGTAAAAAATGATGTCTTTCAATCACTTATGAGAGCTAGAATGACTAAAAGTGCAGCCCTAATTGGGAAGGACAATAAAACTCCATCCAAATGACATGCAGACTAAAGTGACTTGCGTTCAACAAGAGATGTGTCACCTGTCTGGGAAAGGATGAAGGTTTTCCAGAACAAAAAGAGTCAGAGCTCAAAGATGTCAAAGGTCTTGCACCTCTTCTGAGTGAAAAACAAAGACACTCATTGCAATGCAAAGAAAATAGTTTTCAGGCCACTCGCTTTGAGAGCAAATCTCCACCACATACATTTAAGTTATGCTGAAATTATGACAAGAAAAGGACCCTCTGGAGAAAAGATTTTCAGAGCAGCCTTGGAAAGAGGTCTTCCTGGAGGCGTTCACCCAGCCTTCCTCTGAGGGTCCAGAAAGGCAGGATAGCAGTGGGGAGCTGCACCCCATCCCCAGATGGCTACCTCAGCTTAATTTTAGCATTTCTTACTGTTGCGAGAAGAACGTCTCTCCCTGGTTTGCCAAAAGATAGAAGAATATCTGGTCACAAGATAAACCAACATTGTGTAATTCCTCAATTTCTCAGATTATTATAATTAATGATAATGGTATAATGGTGGCAGCATAAACCTAATAACTATAATTTTGCCATAGAATTACCATCACCATTAATAATGCTAAATAATGACGCTACGTGCTTATAGAGTTTTCCACCTAAAAACTTTATAGATTATATCTCAGTGATCTTTGCTAAAAGGTTCTGAGGTAGACAAATGACGCAGTTCTAATTTTTCAGCAAAGGAATCACATGCAAGCCAGTTCGGATGCCTGCGGTGACACCGTGATTCTGTGGAGGAAGCAGAAAGGCACTAGGCTTGCTTCATTACAGCCGGACCTCTAGCTCAAGATCGCGGTTGTAGGAAACATTCTCAGCGCCTATAGCTGCTATGCTGAGGTGGCCTGAAAGGAATTTAAACAGGCTGACTGGAGTACAGAAAAGGGTCAGAGGGCTCAGGAATCAGGCTGCTTTAACACAGCTCTTATCAATTCGGATCCATTGAAATCCCTCAGTTTCTGACTGCACTGGAAAGCCTGGCACATCCTGGAATTGAAATTAAAACTGCATTATTGCCACTTCCTCTTTTTTCTCTCCTCCTAATACAGAAATACACATGCACATACCTTCTTTGTCTGTCTGTCTATCTATCTATCTATCTATCTATCTATCATCTATCTATCAGGATAAAGCATTTTTCTGGAAGCTAGGACACCTGTGTTCTTGTTCTGACCACTGCTAACTAGCCATGTGGCTGTGATAAGCATGTCACCTGTGGGCCTCAGTTTCCCCATCTGTGCAATGATGGAGGAGGACAGGAGGGTCTCCAAGGCTTCTTTCAGCTCGGAAATTCTCTTAATTCTCTGAGCCAAGCTGTTGGCTGGGACTTTAGTCTTCATATTGCATTTTACAGGATACATTTCACAAACTGTCATCTGAGAAATGGGTATGGTATTTGCTATTTTGTTGGATGTCAAAATAGTAATTTCAACAAAAGATGGCTAAATTACAAAGAAGCTCTTTCCCCAACAGGTTCTGTATATATGCACCCTAGTATCTCTCTCCACCCCTCCTGGGGGGGCTCGTTCCAGCCAGGCTGCCGCGGGGATTCTCTCCCCTCCAAGTGGGCCTGGGGCTTCGGCTCCGCTGTGCAGCCCCTGCGCTGCCTCTGTAACAGCTTTTGACTTCCCCCTCGTGGTCCTCGGTTACCCAGTAGCAGAGGGCTCTGTAACATCGCGAAGAAAGCCAAAAGGGGAGGACAAAGAAAGCGAAGAGGGAGAGGAAACCTCCCGAGGCCACAGAGCTGGGATGCCTCTGGCCCCTCTCCAGGGTGGCGGCACAAGGGGAAATGGAGGGGGTGGCCATCCGCTGTGCCCTTCTGTGCCCCCCTGCCTCAGCGTCCCTCCCAGCCCCAGGCCTATCACATCATAGCCCCCTCTGCATCTGATCCATTCCTTCACCAGCCCTGGCCCTGCACACCCTCGACTTCCCGTTTCCCCCTCCTTCCTCTCTCCTTAGAGCACCCACCCTCATCCCCGCCAGAGTGCGCACTGCAGGTTCCAAGGACCACCTCCGACAGTACAGGAGTGCTTGGTCTCACGCCCTGGGAGGTAAGGGGCAGAAGTCCCCATTTCTGCAGCAATCAGAGACGAGCACAATAAAAGCTCAAAAATACTGAGCATAGTTACCACATCACACTCTGTAAATACAGTTCTGAATGTATTTATACGGATCACTGTAATTCTCAAAACTACACCAAGACATACTTTTATTCTTCCCATTTTACAGATGAGGAAATTGAGGCTCAGTGAGGCCATGCAAGTTGGCTAAAGTTACACTTCATAAGAGGGGAAGCCAGGATTTGAACCCAGGTCATGAGACTTTGGTGCTCTTAATTTGCTTTCATGAAGATACAGGATGTTAAAATCTGAAGTGAAAACTCAGGATCTGTTTTTCCATAGAAACATTATTATAAAGAATAGATACATGTATATGTATAACTGAATCGCTTTGCTGTACACCTGAAACTAATACAACATTGTTAACCAACTATTCTCCAATATAAAATAAAAAGTTAAAAAAACCAATAGTCACTGGTGCTACAGCCCTATTAACAGAGACCATGAGTTAGGAGGCTTTTAAGGGCTGGCCCAGAAACCTCCACATCATTTATTATTGCCATAGCAAAATGGATCTCAACTTTCCAAATTCTCAACCATCAGTTCAATGAACAAATGTTTGGACAAAATCTGTTTTCAATGTGGGAAGTGCTGTTTCCCTGTCGAGACATAGATATTCATCTGTGTGTATGGATAGCCATAGACACCCCATGCTAACCAGGACAGGGGTTAAGAAACTTTATTGGTGTTTTTAATTCTCCAAATTGCTTAAGAAAAAGAAGAAAGAGCGTGAAACGTCACTATTTAACAACAAACCTTAAGGGAAGCATCCCATCCAGTTAAAAGTGACATGTTTGGTCCTACAGTCCCAGATGGACAGGCTTGAATGGTGGATAAAGTAATGTGGAAAGGTCACATTACAATTTGAATGGAAGACGGGTATATTTTGTGAAACAGAAGGTCTATGACTTCAGGGAAACGACTAAAAAAACCAAAAAACAACCTCCCTCTCCCCAAAAAAGGAAGAAGAGGCAAAAATATTTGGTTCCAAATGATTTGGTAATTTACAGCTTCTATAACATGATGAGAAAAAATTTAAACTATCTTCTTGGACACTTTATGAAAACATAACACATAACGTCTATGAACAATTCACGGTAGATTAAAAAAACGGTCTCTCTTTGACTGTTAATATTTTAGCATGCCTTCTACACAATCTTCCTAATAGGAAACTTGAAAGAGTCATGAAAAAATATATTCTAGAATACTCGAGGTGTGTGGGAAAAGGTCATTATTTCCACAACCACATAAAGAGGAATTAAATGACTTCTTGCCCATTCATTTCTTCAGTCTGTTGCTGACCCTCATGCCAACACATGATTTTCTGGCTACATATAGGTCCTGTGCAACGTTTCAGGTCAGCGATTCACAGGCAATGAGGCCGGGTCTCCAGGAGAGCTGCACGGTCACCCTTCTTTCCCTTGGTATGGTTCCGGCATGAACCAGAAGCCCTCGTGGAGACTCAGAAGAAAGGATTTGTCTCTGGGATCACCCAAAGCTCACACACCTTGGCCACTCTGTGAGGATAACGATTATTCCCACTTGCCAGCGGTGGCCTGTTTATCCACTGACTCAAGTTCATTCAGCTCTGACTCAAGATCGCTAATGAGCTCATTTTACTGACTGCAAAGCATGGCCTGTCGAGGGGGACACGAACAAACCCCCAGAGGTGGAGACTCCCCAGCAGCCTTCTCTACTTGTTACCCTGATGTCTGGAAACAAAAACCGGCATTCAAAGTGGTCACCTTATAAGTATAGCATGATCCTAATCTTGTGAACAAAACTCAAAAATCCCCCAAACCTATATATAAGTGGGTCTATGGCATTGAGGCTAGAAGCACAAACTTTCAAGCCAAACTGTCTGGCATGGAACCTTGGTTCCAACACTGTAGTGGGCTGAATGGTGGCCCTCACCCCCAGAAGTATGTCCCCCTGGAAGCTGTGGATATAACCTGATTTGGAAAAAAGGGTCTTTGCCGTTGTAATTAAGTTAAAGGGCTTGAGATCATTCCGGGTTAGGTTGGGCCCTAAATCCAGTAAGTGCCTTTAATTATTTATTTGCTTATTTTTTTGGCCATGCCCCCAGCATGTAGGATCTTAGTTCCCCGACCAGGGATGGAACTCGTGTCCCCAGCATTGGAAGTGCGGAGTCTCAACCACTGGACCGCCAGGGAGGTCCTCAGTAAGCGCCTTTGGAAAAGAAGACAAGGGCAGAAGACGGAGGGAGAAGGTGACATGATGACAGGGGCAGAGATGGCAGTGATGCGCCTAAGAGCCAGGACGCAGCAAGGAGAGCCCACGGCCACCGGAAGCCAGGAGAGAGTCAGGGGACAGGGACTGCCCCTCAGAGCCTCCAGAAGGACCCAACCCTGACCATACCTTGACTTCGGACTTCTGGCCTCCAAAATGGTGAGAGAAGAAACTTCTGTTGTTTTAAGTCATCCGTTACGGCAGCCCTAGGACCCTGATACAAATATCGACACTTGCTAAGCTGAGTGACCTTGGGGAAGTTACTCAGCCTATTTATACATCAGTCTCCTCAGCTGAGAAGTAGAGATTTTAATACTCCCAGTTACGTGGGGTTGTCGTGAAGGTACGCAGAGGGCTTCGAACCGTGCTTGACACGTAGCAAGCACGATGCGTATTATCACTAGGAGCTTCCTCGTCATGAATATACATTATATAGGCCCCAAGAAGCGTCTGAGCAATATCCCTGAGTACTGAAATCAAAAATAATATTTACTTTCTTTGTCGTGCTTCTCTGTGTTTCACAAATTGTGTAGCAGGGGCATGCATCGGTTTTGTCATCGGAAAGCATTTTTTCATTTTAAATGATCATTTTACTTATTGAGATAGACAGCTGCATACCTTCAAGCCCATCTTCAGATAGAAAGAGCTGTGCTACGATCTGCAGTGATGGAATCTTTAACTGACACGCACGCCCGCTAGCAGGAATCGCAGTGTGATGATTAATACCTGAGAACTACAAGGCACAAATTGCTACTCCTTCAAAAGTTGAGAAGCTCTGAAAAATTGCTTCCCCTTGCCCATAACAAGGAAGCCTGATGTCCTGGTACGTGTGCTTCTGTTTCCACACTAATAGTGCTTCCATGATAAGTGTGAAACTTCCCAGATTTCACATTACGTACAGATTTCACGTTCTGTCCTCAGAGTTTATAAACTGACTCTACTATTCAGCTCTCTAGCTATTTTCACTAGAAGCATTGCACAGTGCTTGAATTTCATTGACCCATTTCTCTCATGAAAAACACTCTTTTTGTAATGAAATACTTAGCCTGACCCGGCCGCCCTGGAGTTAAGGATTATGAAGCATAAGAATGTAATGCAACATAAAACAAGTACCATAGAAGGGACGTGGAGAAGGAGGCTGACCAGCATTGAGGAGGGAGAGGAAGGGCACCGATGCTTCAAAGCTCCCTGGGGACGAGACAGCGTGAAACAATCCATCCTCCGCAAAACCGCCGCCCTAGCCCATGAGAGCCGGGGTGTCGGCAAGTGCTTTTTAATAATCACTGTGAATTTGTAAACTATACCATCTGCAAAGTATTGTTATCAGCAGCTACTTACTGCCACCTGAAGGAGGCTGGCTTTTAGCCCAGTGGGAATGAAGGGGCTGCCCAGTCAATGTTCTTATTCAAGATCACCCTACAAGTGAGCTGTGGGGCTGGGCTTACAGCCCTTCCCTACTTCTGGTGGGTGCTGACAGCCCCCCTAATCACATTCCCAGCTTCAGTTTAAGACCCTAAGTTGGTGTACTTAAATTAGGTCTGAAGCTCCTCTCCATCTTCACGGCCCCTGTGATTCTTATTTGACCTCCAAGGAGTTGACCTCGTCAAACTCTGCCTTCCCCAGCACACTCCCACCTCCTCTCTGTTTTCCCTGGGTCCCCTGCCCCTCTCCCCTTTGGCAGAGAGACCCTGTAGACCCGAACGGAGCTCAGCAAGGCTTGGTGAGCTCCATTGTATCTTGGAAGAAACTTCGCCCGGTCTGGCCATCTCTGATTCCCCCTCCTGGCTCTTCCAGCTCTGCCCTCTGCTGCCCCAGCTCCTTCTTGGCTCTCTTTCCTTTTTCTGCCTCCGAAATGTCGATGTGGCCATGGGACTCTCACGCTTCCTCTAGAGCCTCCCAATAAGCCTGCTTCTAAAACCTTTATGTCTAGACTTGACTTCTCCCCTGAGCTCCAGACCTCACTATCCAGCAGACTCCTGGATATTTTCACTCCTGTGTTCCAACAGCAACTTAAACAAATAATATGAAGACCGGACTCATGATCTGTTCCCCTAACCTGCCTCATGCCTCCCAAGCTCTCAGCATTTGCTAAAGCATCAACACCCCCCTACTGACCAAAATGGAAACTGCTGCATCATCACGGACACCCCTCCCTTGCCCCACACGCTCGAGATTCACTCGAGTCAATCTTCATCACATCTCCTGCCTCTGTTCTTTACTCTCCCTTTCTTTCCAGGATCCCAATCCCTGCCCTTCTGGGGTGGGCTACTGAGGCAGTCTGTTAACTGTTCTTCCCAAACGCCCCATCGGACACACTCAGGGTTTCCAGAACGCCTTCCTAAAAGAGATCTGATCCCACTAGTTTGTATTCAAAGCCTTCCATGATTTAGCTTCTAATCCACTCTCTCACTTTCCAACCTCATTCCGTATGTTAAAGGAACGAAACAAGGAGGCCATGAGACGGACGTGTTCTAATGCCTTGGTAGCCTCGTAGCAAAGCAAAACCTACCCCGGAGTCAATTCACTGGAATCTGAGAAAGTGAAACTTAAGAACGACCAATCACGATTAGCAGCAGCCTTTCCCAAACGAGGCAACCGCTTACACCATAACCAGTCAAATAATCTCCTTGCTTTGCTTCAGCAGCTCCTCTATGAAAACCTGGCCCCCAGCGCGTGCCGGTGGAGCGCTCCTAACCACCTTTGGTTTGGTGCTACCTGATTCGAATCATATGTGTTCAAATAAATTCTGGAAAAATTTACCAGAATTTAAAGGTCTGTTTACCTCTTAACAGTATCCCACACTCTTGGCTGCTGAAAGCGCTCAATATTGCTCACACGTGGCTTGTAATTTTTGGCTTCCGCGCCTATGCTGATGCCGTTTGTTCAGCCTCGAGTGCCCCTCCCTTCCAGCTTTGAATGTGCAAATCCTTCCTGTCTTTAAAAGGCACCACTGTCAGGTTTCCCAATTCGCGGCGCAAATGAGCTGCCTGCCCACCGACCACCTGCAGCATCCTTGCCTGAGCCTCTCTTATGACTCACGACCTTCGAGCTGTGTTTTCTCCCTGACTGGACACTTCTGGTGGGGGAAGACCCCCATGTGAGTCGTCTCAGAATCCCTCACGGCACGGTGGGCTGCTGCCCCAGGCCCGGGGCAGGCAGGTGTCTGCCAATAACCAAACGAACAACCAGTACAGAACAACCCTCCTGCACACCCCTCCAGCAGACCTCCACCAAGGGCCGTGATACACGTGTGAGAAGACAACTTGGTTTCTGCCCTCCAGGCACTTACAGCTCAGTCCCAGAGATTAGACCAATATATACCAATTAATAAAAAGCAATGGAAATAAAAAGCAGAATCACTGAGAATATACCCTGTAAATACTCTAAGAAGTCAAAGGAGAGGTTCCTTTTTAGGAACAAAATTGGATCTTAGTAATAGGTTAATTTTGGATGGGTGAAAAGGCGGGCATTCCAGGGGAACAGAGTAATAGGACCAGGACAGGCAAAGGCATCAAAAGAAGTTGCCCTGACATTCACCACGTCCCTTCTCAGGCCGGTACCCGGGCTAAGTGCCTTGTAGGCATTATTTCGTTTAATCTGGACAACAACCCTGCAAAGCAGATAGCAACGCTGCCGATTTTATAAGCAGGCTGAGGCCGCAGGGGATTAAGTGACTGGCCAAGGTGACACAGGATTAGTTGGCACAGCTGGGATTTGAAAAGGCAGCCACGTCCGCTGCACCATGCTGTGTCCTCTAGAGCAAGACATATAAATATCACAGGGTGTTTTCTTCAGGAAGGAGACTCTTTGTACTGATGCATAGTTCAAGGTGTAAAGCAATAAACACAATGTGTAATATGTGTAGGGTTTAGGACAAGTTAGCTGACTGAATGCAAGTCTGTCCATCTAGAAAGAGAAGCAAGAAGGTTCGTCAATCAGACAAGAATGCTCTGGGGAGAAATGATTAAGGAGGGCAGCCCTAGAACTGGGGAGTATCTCCAGACCCACGGAAAGCGCAGAGGTGGGACACCGACTAAGAAGCTGGATTAATACCACCCACTCCAGTCTACTTCAGTGACAAAGAAAGAGAAATAATCCAACCGAGCATAGCTTTGTCGTAACGAACATCCATCCTCAGAGGTGACGAGTAAGAGAGAAAGGGATGGGAGGAAACATACTTGGTCTCGTTGGCACACCGGATCTTGCAGCCTTCCTTGGGAATCACCAAGCCCAGGTGCATTCGGAGCCTGCAGTTCGTGGGTCCCGTGTGCGGCCACACGTGGGTTCCCGGGTGCATGACGGAATATTTGATCTGCACAGAAAATGTACCACCCTGTTCATCCATTTACCAAGGTGTGGGAGAACTGCTAAAAGTACAAAATTACTGTCAATTCAGATTAGTGCCTCTGCAGTACTCGGAATTTATATCCTCGTCTTATTTCTTTGTGAAGGAACTAAAAGTAAGGACTCCCATTTTCCACAAAGCTATAAACGCTGAACATTTTCCACCCTCAGTGCTGCCGTCGAGGGCATGACATTATGTTTTATTAAAAAGCAAGTGAAAAAAGAGGCATTCAGTGGGTCAAAGGAAATAACCGTTTCTTTGTAAACATGAGCATTCCCATTTATTCCCCTAATAACTGACTGTGCTCTTCCCAGCACAGAAAACATTCTTGGTACCTGTCCTCTTCGGCATCCTGTCGTCTCGGGGAATTTATCTAGTAAAGCACAGGTTTTACGAGCTCCTTTACAGGCATTTTCATTTTTCCTTCCTAGAACAATAAATGATAAAACCACTGTTAGAAACAAATCACAGTAAAGCTTTAACTCATCCCGTTTTGACCACACACAATCTATATTGTCCTCCTTACTGTAAGAATGAGAAGGCCGAGTAAACACGAGAAGACAGAGTGTCCTGTTCCAATAAACATTGACGGGCACAGCAAGGACCAGAGCTCTGCACCCAGCCTTGGACTACCGTATTTGACTAAGGATGTCTAACGGGCAAGGCGTGTGTCGAATACTTATTTTTCCCCCTGTGGCAGGCAGAACAACGGCTCCCTCCTAAAGAAGACCACATCCTGAGCCCAGGAACTCGTGAATAGGTTATGTTACGTGGCAAGGGAAAATTAAGGTTGCAGGTGACATGGAGATTACTAACCAGCTGACCTTTAAAGAAGGAGATTATCGTAGATGAACTGGATGGGCCCAGTGTAATCACAGGGTCTAAATGTAGAAGAGGGAGTCAGTGCCAGAGTGATACAGAATGAGAAAGACTTGAGTGGCTACTGCGGGCTCCAAAGACGGAAGGGGACCACAGCCAAGGAATGTGGGCGGCCTCTAAAATGAATGCAGCCTTGATGACACTTTGACTTTAGCTCAGTGAGACCCAGAACTGTAAAGGTAAAACATCTGAGTTATCTTAAGCCACGACATTTATGGTCATTGTTATAGCAGCCACAGGAAACTCATCCACCCCCCAGCTCCCAAGGAAGGAAAATGGCTTATGTTACACTTCTGACCTAAAAGTGCATTTTCTAGGACTATATTCTACTAACCCACACATTAGTTTTCATTGAAATTTAGTGTATTTTCCAATGTACAGGTCATCCTTTATATGCTGATAAGAATAGGATTTCAGTGACGAGGGGAGAGGTCTCTGAGAGATGGGGGTTTCTCTGAGGGCCTGGTCAAGAACACAGATTTGGGGACATAGTCCAAAGCACCCTGGACTAGGCAAATTCCTTCACCATCGACAAAATCACTGTTTCTTAAGAAAGATGTGCTTAGGAAGGTACAGCATCATTTGCTCTCACGGACGAGGAAAACAATGGGTTTTTTTTAAAAGGTAGAGACATTTTAATTCCCTATTCAGGATTCCTACAAGGTATTGATACATCTAAGCTGAGTTCAACTTTATTTAATTAATGTTAGTTGTGTCCTAAGATAATTATATACTGAGAATAAAATGAGAGTTAACAAGGAATGTATCTTACCGGCAGCATCCTCAATCAAATGGACCTCGATATTTTAGAAAACAACTTCTATATTTGTTTTTCCTAAGTAATCTGTCTCTTGAGGAAAATGGTAGTTGCTGTTTTTAGTTACTAATTGAATATGAGTTTAATGATAATGTCAGTTTGAACCAATAGATTCTTGTATACGACATCATAAAGAATGTTCAAGCCCTAGCTTCCCATGCCGTCCCAAATGCAGGATCTGGGGATGACTTAGCGGTAGTACCAGTTGTGGGTTCTGTGTGTTCAGGCAGCAGCTAGGTGAGGCCTGGGGCCTTGAGGAGCGGCTAGAGGTGTCTGGATTTCCCACGGGCACAGTGGTGAGGGCTGAGCACGTGTCACTTGGAGAACACGTGTGTCTTACCCGAATGAGAGCTAATAAATGGGGAACCTAACAGATTGGGTCACTAGGATTGCCACTTGGTGAGGAGTGAATTAGAGAACATCTCTAGCCATTTAGCCACATAAATCTTTTCTAGTCTGTAAACACAGATTCTCTGTAGGGGAATCTTATCATTCGTGGATTGCCGGTGGTAGTTTTAACTATTCACACGTGATTGGGAGGGTTTAGGAACGCAACTACACTTCCATGGTGCTCAGCACGGGCCAGGGACCACTCACCTGATGCCTACACACCAGGGAGGGGGACACTATTAGAATGGTATTTTATAGAAGAGGAAGCGAGGCACAGAGAGGTCACACGGTAAGTGGCAGAGTGGGAATTCCAGTCCAACTGGACCCAGAGTCCATGTTCTTAACGGCGACCTAAGGATGTCTCCGTTACTGTTACATAATGTATGCTTATTATGTAATAAAAACTAGAATTGCTATCATTCTTCTGTATGTCAGACCTTTGCTCACTGATCCTGGTAACAACCCCATACTCGAGGCACTATTTTCTTTTCTTTTTTTCTTTATTTTTTGCGGTATGCGGGCCTCTCACTGCTGTGGCCTCTTCCGTTGCGGAGCAAAGGCTCCGGACGCGCAGGCTCAGCGGCCATGGCTCACGCGCCCAGCCGCTCCGCGGCATCTGGGATCTTCTAGGACCGGGGCACGAACCCCTGTCCTCTGCATTGCCAGGCGGTCGAGGCACTATTTTCATCGTCATTTTTCAGCTGAGGAATCTGAGGCTCAGAGTCAGGAACAAGCCCACATCACACACTAACAAGTGGTGCAGCCAGGACCCCAACTCGGGATCCTTGGTCTCCAAAGGCTATGCTTTAAAGCATGATTTTCACTATGTCGCGTCTTGGATTTGAACATAACTGTGCAGAACAAACCATTCCGCGGAGGAGAAAACTGCCCAGCAGCTGAGCTCAGTGTGGTTTTGTTTGTAATTTATTATTTCTCACACAGTTTAAAGTAACTTTCAAGAAGTGATAAACTTTGTTTCTTTGGGAAAAACGGCCCCAGAAAGAGATCTAACTGCTGATGCAAATCTGAAAGAACCAACTGAATATTTCATCTACATGTGAAGAATACACTTTATGAGGGATATCATGGAGGTGAGATTTTTAAAGGTTCTGGGTTGTATCTCTCTGAAGTTTCAAGGCTTTACTGCTGGGATGACAATAGGTTCATCTTGCATGACAACTCTGATCAGTTGACAGTGGCTACCTAGAACACTATGTTGAGCAGGATTCAGAGGTTCAGCTTGAGCTCATCCAGAAAGGCTACTGGGATGGGTTAGCACCATCTCCCATGGGCTCTGGAAGAAAGCGTGACTGTGCATGTGTGGCATATTTGTTAACACTATGTTTTAGCGTTCATCGTTAAAACAATAAACGAGCAAAACAGATGTTCTGTAACATTCACACAGCAATTTGAAAACATCTGTGGGGAAAAATTAGTTATGTATATTTGTTGATTCGGTCTTTTTTTTTTTCTCCAACTCAAAAACGTTGATCATTTAAAAAGGAATAAATATACTTCAGAAATGGTTGGGTTACTTAGAGAACTTCCATGATTTCCACTTACATATGGATAGAAATGAAGCTTGCAGCCATAGCTTCAAGGCCTTCAAGATTCCAGCAGCATCCTTTCCTAACTAGGCTAGACAACGTCTAAGTCTTCACAAGTCAGATCCTCATGGGCCTCCTGTCTGAATCTGAGCTCTCAGTGTGGCTAAGAAACGACCCCGCCATCTCCCTCCCCTCATCTTCCTGACCCCTCCTGCTGCAGGATTCCCTCCCCTCTGTCTCCAGGCCAACAGGGCATCTGCCTTCAGGGGTGCCACCCTGCTTCTATGCAAGCTACAATACTAGCTGCCTTCAAAATTCTTTAAACTGTGAAATTTGTTTCCAGAAAACAGTTACTGGGTTTCTCACAGAAGCCTGGAACCACAAACAAAAGACCACCAAGAACCTTAATAAAACTTCTTAAAAGAGCAACTATGGGGGTTGTATTATTTTATGATCATAAAATAAAACTAGAAATTAATTTCTATTTAATTGACTGCAACTGATTGGAAAAGATACTTATAAAACACAGACACACACTTCTAAATTATTTTGAATCGAAATGGAAATTGAGATAAAAATGAAGTCGTTTCTGGGGGGAATAATACAAGTGAAAATATAAATTATAGCTTAAGGAAAGTATCCAAAGCTAAATCTAGAGATCAGTCCATAGCCTTAAATGCTTTTATTAATGAAGATGAAAGAATGAAAATAAACTTACTAAGAAGTTCTGATTGAAAAGTTTAGAAAAAATGGATAAAATAAACAACAAAAAGAACATGAGGAGGAAGAAAACTATAAAAGCAGGAATTAGAAAAAAATCAAAATAAGGTGAGATATAATTTGAGGTTTTTAAAGAACATACTAGATCACTTTGTCAAACTTAAGGAGAGAGGAAAAAAAGGAACGCGCAAATTCCATTCAGTGGGAAGAAGAATTTAACAAAGATCAAGGAAGTAAATAATATTTTAAGAAATTACTCTAATTCATGGAAAATCAGGTATAATCAAAATATATGAAAATGTATAAGTTAACAAATATTGTATGATTCCACTTCTATGAAGTGTCTGAAGTAGTAAATTCATAGAAACAGAAGGTGCAACGGTGGTTGCCAAGGGCTGGGGGAGGGCAGTGGGGAGTGTTGTTAATGGGTACAGAGTTTGAGTTTTGCAAGATGAAACTCAGTTCTAGAGATTGGTTGCGTGAAAATATGAATATACATGACCCCACTGAATGTACACTTGAAAACAGGTAAGGTGGTAAATTTTAAGTTATATGTACTGTGCTACCATTAAAAAAATTTTTAAATACACAAAAACCTTAAAAGTCAAAATGTTGCCCCCAATGAAACTGTCTCCATTATTTATTTCCTTTCTTAACACTTTTCTATGCCCCATAATGCTTTGCATATTTCAACCTTATTAAAGCATGTGCTTTTAGCAGAGACTATGGTTTCCGGAAATTACTGCCAGGATGCATACTATTCTGAAGACTTAGTGTAGGAAGCCATGAAGCATGAGGATGTTGATGGAACGGAGCCATCAGATGAACTGGTGAATGCTTACGGCCAACAGAATTGACTCATTTAGTGAGATGCCAATAGACAAAATTAGCACGTTGTTCACATATTGACCTTATCACAGCTCTACTTAAAAAAATCTTGCTGGCAAAAAGCTGACACAGTCACTTGAAATCATGTGATGTCTCTTCTGTTGGACATTTCCCTGAAAATATTACTGAAGTTGTTCTTCTTTCTCTGACGTGTAAATCTTAGTATTCTGAAAGCATACCGACATAAACAACAGTGCTATTTGTCCCATGATATAAACCAACTGCTTATCATCCTCTCAATTTATTTTCTGCAGCTAAAGATGTGTGACACATGCTGTTTAGTCTTCAAAATAGACTTACTTTTGTTCAGCTACCGTTTAACCCAGGTTAACTTGAATTTTCCAGAAGAGAATTGGAGAGAGCTTTAAAGATAAAATTCAGTGCTCCTCATTTTGAGGACAGATTGATATATTAACTCATTGGACACACACAGATTGAGGCCCTGTCTGTGTACCTGGGCCTGGGTTCAGCTCAAGGAATATTAGGTTGACTGTGAACCTCTTCCTATTCTTCTTTTTTTTTTTTTGCGGTGCGTGGGCCTCTCACTGTTGTGGCCTCTCCCGTTGAGGAGCACAGGCTCCGGACGCGCAGGCTCAGCAGCCATGGCTCACGGGCCCAGTCACTCTGCGGCATGTGGGATCTTCCCAGACCGGCGCACAAACCTGCGTCTCCTGCATTGGCAAGCGGACTCTCAACCACTGCGCCACCAGGGAAGCCCTCTTCCTATTCTTGATGAGCTCAGACACTAGTTATTATTGACTTGTCACTCTGGTTTGTCATCACCCCAACGGCTCTCACCGCGGTGGTATCATTTTGGCACGCAACATCGTCTCCAAGGTACAGGAGCAAAAGAGGCTCAGGAAAGCTCCTTTCTAAGGCGTCGATGAGCACATGGTGGGCTCTTCAGTTACGTCTGTACAGTAGGGTTACTCTTTGTAACATATCATTTAACAGGAAAGACCAGGAAAATCAAAATACAACATATATATATATTTATCCAAATACACACATGCATATACACACCCATATATTTACATGCACACACACACACACACACACACACACACACACACACAGAGATGAGTGTTCCTACATAGTTTCAAGAAGCAACAAATAGATTTTCATAATCTGGGTTTCCCAGGTAGTTTCCTTTAAGTCAGGGAACCCTAGCTCTGGGAGGTAGCGGCAGAAGTCCCCCCTTCCCATCAGGTTGCAGAGAATGATCTGGAAGTAGCACGCTCACCTTGCTGCCACAGTGTAAACTGGCTCCAGTCACCCTTTTCCCTCAGGTTCTCATCTTCAGGCAGAAACAGGCCCTGGGCTCTATCCATCACTGCAAGGCCTTCATCTCGGATTAACTTCCAGTTTCTTTCTAAGGACTAGAGGGAAGATTCTGGTTTTACTGGACTGAAAATATGCCTGGTAAAACACCTTATAGTGACGTTCAGCTTTTTGTTTGTCTGATTAATAAGTAATGAAATGTTCCCTCTCATCTAGATTACTTATTTCAATTTCCTCTAGGACCTCTTGTCAAGGGTGTAAAAAAACCCACCTAATAATTAGTTTTCAGAACCAAGTGCCTTCGCAGCATAAACGTTTCAGTAATTCCCAGGAACCGCTGAGAGCAGTTCCATCTAACATTTGTTTTCACGTCTGCCTAAAGGTCGTTTTTTCACAGACCCTAACCAACCGAGAGGACTATCTTGTTGAGCATCATTACATCAGGACCCTGCCGTACAGCCCACATGACACTCCAGCGTCCAAACTGGAATACAAATCACAGACTTAATTCCACCTCCCAACAGAGGTCCTCATAAAGATGCCATTCAACGTGGTAAATATTAATTAAACTTTCAAGAACATTGGGAAAGTGTCCATTGGAGCATGTGACGTGTTATAAAATTAGTAGCAAAACAAAGCCAATAAATGTCCTCGTGTTTAGAATTCAGCCAAACAAAAACATTTCTTTGACTTCTCACTTTGAGGGTGCCTTAGGCTCTGTCAGTAAGTGCCTGGCTGGTGAGGGTAGATCCCATGGGAGGAGAAGGACAGGCTCTCCTCCTGGGAACCCTCACTGCACAGCGATACTGATGAACAGTGGAGATGGCAGAGGGGTGGGTGCCATGGGGGACAGCAGGCCAGGGCAAGCATCCGGAGTGGCAGCCTAGGGGGAAGTACTATCAGGAGAAAAGAACGAAAACGGCATGAAAGAGGCTAGGTTACACAGAGAAACCAGGATTTTGAAACATTCATAACTTCAAACATTTCTACGTTGCATGGGAAGTGGATGTGGTCGTGGAGTCTATGGGTACCCGGATAGCGAAGAACACAACAGATGATTTCAACGAGAATCGGGGCTCAAGAGCAAGGAAGTAAAGCTGATGAGTTACAAACACATACAAAAGATGGAAGCAACAATTAGCGTGCTCCGAAAATGGACCAAGTTGCCTTATAAAACAGGGGTCTCAGGCTTCCCTGGTGGCGCGGTGGTTGAGAGTCCGCCTGCCGATGCAGGGGACGCGGGTTCGTGCCCCGGTCCGGGAAGATCCCACATGCCGCGGAGCGGCTGGGCCCGTGAGCCATGGCCGCTGAGCCTGCGCGTCCGGAGCCTGTGCTCCTCAACGGGAGAGGCCACAGCAGTGAGAGGCCCGCATACCGCAAAAAAATAATAATAAAATAAAATAAAACAGGGGTCTCTATCTTTTGAAGTATTCAAGAGAAGGCTGGATGACCAATTACAGGTGGGGCAAAGCACAAGAGAAGGTGTAAAGTGTTTTTACCAACGCGTGCTTTATGAATTAACAATTCAACGTAGGAAAACCAAGAAGGAGCCAGGAAGACGGCACGAGCAGAGGACTCCACCAAAGACAGATACACTCAGAGATACACTTTGTGTGAAGACATGGTACCAACTTCAGCCAAACCCAGGGAACGCTTGTGACACTGTGTGACACATTAGGTATATTCCAATATTCCAATATTCTAGGGCAAGCGGTAGGTTTTAAGATTAGATACTGATTTTATACCGCTTTTTTCCCCCTTGTTACTTTGAGTCTATTGACATTTCTTTTTTAAAAAAATTCAGCTTTGAGGCTTAATTAACATATAAAATTGTAAGATATTTAAAATGTAGATCGTGGTAATTTGATATACATATACCTTGTGAAAGGAATCCCCCCACCTGATTAATTAACATATTTATCACCTCATATATTTGTTTATTTGATATTTGGGGAGTGAGAATATTTTACTTCTATTCCCTTAGCAAATTTCAATTTACAATACGGTGCTGTCAACTACGGTCTCAATGTCATACATCAGGTCCTTAGACCTTATCCATCGTATAGCTGGAAGTCTGTACCCTTTACCCAAACCTCTCCCTACTTCCTTCGCCTCCAGCCCCTGCCAGCCACTTTTCCACTCTCTGTTTCTATGAGTCTTACTTTTTTTTTTTTAATTGAGATTCCACATTGTAAGTAATACCACACAGTATTTGTCTTCCTGTGTCTGGCTTATCTCACTTGGTGCCCTCAAGGTCCGTCCAAGTCACAAATGGCAGGATTTCTTTTCTCGTGGCTGAATAGTGTTCCACTGTGCGCGCGTGTGTGTGTGTGTGCGCGCACGTGCGTGTGTGTGTGTGCGCGCGCATGCATGCGTGCGTGTGTGTGCGCGCGCGCATGCATGCGTGCGTGCGTGCGTGTGTGTGTGTGTGTGTGTGTCTTACATCTTCCTTATCCACTCATCCACTGATGGACACTTAGGTTGTTTCTATATCTTGGTTATTGTGGATAAGGGTACAATGAACGCAAAAGTGCAGATATCTCAAAGTATTTTACTTTGAATTACATTTGCATTTCTCTGGATATAGACCCAGTAATGGGACTACTGGGTCACTTGGTAGTTCTATTTTTCACTTGTTGAGGACCGTCCATATTGTCTTCCACAGTAGCTGCACCAATTGATTTTATATTTCTATGAAACCTACCCACTGATTTGTGTCAAAATCTGGAGCTGCTCTTATCATCTCCATGCTCTCTGCTGGTGTGGATCATCTGTCCACAAATAATCTTGAAACCATGCCCCATGGAGTTAAAAAAACCACCCTGAAACTGTGCCCCATTGGGTTAACAGAAACTTGGTGACTAACAGAAATTCTTGAGTTTGTCTTATAGTTTGCTATATATCTGCTTGCAGCCTACTTTACTACCCACGCTTGCCTTAATTATTTTCTTGCAAATTGCATACCCTCCAAGCTTCATGTTAGCCTAAACAATAAGACATTTGCCTGAGTTGTTTTCTAGGCACTTGGAGTCAGCTGTGTCTAGTTCAAGCTCCAACTGGCTAAGGCTGGTTGGGACCACTGAGCCTAAAACTGGGCCTGTATAGGTGTCTGATGAATGACTGTTTGATGTCGAGGACCAAAACCTGCACACTCAGATCATGCTAAGTGCCTCCATTGTTATTTTATTGTATCTATTTATTTTGTTTTATTAAAAAAATGTTTTTCTAGGCCATGCCATGCAGCATGTGGGATCTTAGTTCCCCGACCAGGGATTGAACCTGTGCCCTCTGCATCGGAAGCATGGAGTCTTAACCACTGGACCACCAGGGAAGTCCCTCCGTTTTTACACATACATTCCATGAAGAAGCGTGTAACTTAGAAACACCTTGGGCAGACCACTGATTACCTCACCTTTTCCCTACATTCAATCACCTTTCCCCACCCCTAAGATCACCTACTTCTTTATCCCATAAATATCTCAAGCTCCTTGCCTTCAGGGAGGCAGATCTGAGACTGGTTCTCCCGTCTCCTCCCTTGGCTGCCTGTGAATAAATCCTTTCTTTGCTGCTGCGAACCTGGTAAACGAACCTGGTTTGGTAACAATTTCAATATTATTTCATCCCAAGAAGGTAATTCATAAATAGTAAGTCAAAGACTGCATTGCAATTAAGAGATACTCAAAACCCCTCACTTAGGCAGGTCCCCAGAGTGAGAGAAGACCACGGTTTTCTCAAGAATCCCAAGATCATGGAAGGAGAATGCACCCCAGATGCATCTCCCCACATGTACCTAAACTGCCAACGCTCCCCGCAGCTACTGTAACTTATTCAAGTTGTTAGATAAATCTGTCTAATTCATGTTGAACTGCCACAAAGACAGGGGAGAATCACCTCTCTAACACTTGAAATTACTTCTCAAATGAGGTTATCAGTGCCTGATATGGCAGGCAGGCTCTCACCCTCTGCCCTCCCAGTACTTCAGTGGCTTCTTTCATTTCTTTTGAAGGCTGATTTTAGGGGCATCTTTGGAAAGAGCTGATCTTTTCTTCCTAAAATAGGGCCCAGAGCCCTAGGGAAAATGTTCAAGTGACTGCATCACTAAATAAAATGTTTAAATTTTCTTTAAGGGCAGGCTGTCTTTTACATGTGAAATGTCGTTCCTGCCCCCTTCCGCACCCCTCTCCCCAGGGTCCCCCCAGGGAAGTGTCGCTGCAGAGGGACTTTTCCGGGAATAGTGATGACTTTTTAAAAAAACTTTCTTGTTTGCCCCTGTTATACGTGCCGCAGGGGTGCTGGAGGACAGTCTGGCTGAAAGGAGCAAACAGATGCAGGGTCTCCCGGTCGGTCCCAAGCTGGAAACACTCTTGCGGCAGTGCCACCGACCTGCTCAGTATGCTCAGTGCTGAGCAGACACTGCACGGACATTTATTTTCATCATGAAACAGCCACTCAGCATTTCCTCTTTAGAGTTCAGTAGTCTGTCGTGGAATTTGACAACTGGAAGCGTCTGTACTGTGAGTGCAGTGGAGACTTTTCCACTTTAGGGATGACAGAGCACTTGGGCCGGTGACTGGGCCTAAGGTCTCACCATCTAGCACCAGAACCGGCTCTGCGGTGCCCCCTGATTATCCCCGGGGCACCTGTGGGAGGAGGGTGTCAGGCTGCGGTGGGCTCGGGGCCCTGCGCCCCTCTGGGGCAGCAGAGTGGCCGTGGGTCCCCGTCTCCTGTGACTTACAGGGCACACACTGGGCACATACTGGTGGAACAAGGTGTCCCTGGCTGGGAACTGGGTGTGTCTCAAAGGGTGCGCACGCTGACAACTGGGGAAAACTGGGCTAACCAGATCACACCAGTTCTACCTGGTGACATGATGAAAAACACAAAGGTCACAACCATCACGATCCCCTACGTGTTCGACAGAAACATTTTTTCTACTAAAGTAAGGATTCTGCTTGGGGGTGTTTTTCAGCTTTGGAAAGACGTGGCAGGGTCTCTTTTACGGGCATCAGGGAGAAATCTGGAATGGGACCCGGAAATGGCATTTTCAAGCACAAACCAATGAACTGCACTGTGAAACATTCACACGGTTACAGGGGATTAAAGACCAAACCTAATTACGTGTGCTCGTGTGAGAGAGAGAGAGAAAGGGAGGGGGGACGGGGGGGAGGGGTAGGAGGAGGAAGAAGGAGGAGGAAAGAAGAAATGTACTTTCTCTACAGTAACATTATTAGTTGTCTGACTCGGCAAAAAATTCCGCTTTTTAGGAAATTCCAACAGGAACTTGAAGGCTTACACAGACCGGGCCATGCCTACATTTTTAAAGGTTTCGTTTGACCTATTACTTCCTTGACCCTAAATTCATTCATTTCATGAAACTGAAAAGAGAAACTCATAGGGTTAGTATTTGAGTTGGTTGCCCAGAAGACAACAGCTTCTGATTCACGTTTCTTCTTCTGCCTACACAGGCTTTAGAAAACAGAGTTTCGCTTGTTTTCACAGTGCCTCATGGCCTCGTAAACCCATCATCAGCACTCGTCTCTCAGTTACACCTCAGCTATATTTGGCGCTCAGTCATCTAGAGATGGACTTCCCGGTTTCAAGCCTCATCAATCCCAAACTGTGCGCCAGCTCTCCTTAACCCACACCCTCCCTCCAGTTGAGGGCCATTTCCTCCTTTCCCAGACATTCTGCGCACCCCACTTGGACGGCACACTTTTCTCTTCCACATCAGATTAAGTCATATTTTTAAAGGCTTCTCCTAACACTGATTTCTTGCGGAAAGCCTTTAGAGGAGCAGACTAATTCTTAACTATTTCCCTTACTATTTCCCTTCATTCAATTAAGACACACACATTTTTTTAAAAGTCAAGTATTACTACAAGTCTTACAATGGAAGCAGCAGTACCTTACTCAAGTTTTCCCCAGAGTCCAACCCCCAACTAATCCTTTTAAATATTGTTTTCTCGTATCTGCCTGCTTCCATCTAAGTAATCTGTTTATATTTTGCTATCTCTTGATTTATTAATTCTAGACTTGATCTCTCATTTTCTGTCAGGCAAGGGAACAAGTTAACGATTTGATGTCTTCTTTTCCCTCGTCTCCATCTAGCAGTTCAGCTCATGTCACAAACCTTTCATACATCTGGGTAAACTCACATCTGGGTTTTACTGAGTTGTAACAATTACTCTTCATGTCACATGCAGCATTTATAGATTCTGCCTCCTTTGCTTTGGCTTAATTCTGTAATGGCCTTATCACTGTTTCTTCTTTATAGCCCTGCAAGGGTGCTGTAAAACCTCTTATACTATTCTACGCTTTGCCAAAAACATCATGTAAGCTATTACTTTCTTTCTCTCTTTCTCCGAAGATAGCCCTCCGGGAGCCACCTGCCTCGCTCTGCTCTGAACTGGTCGGTGTCTGGGCTTTTGCCGGACAACTGTCATCAGGGAGCTTCTCCTGACCTCTGCCCAGTATGAGGCTCCCTAATTATTGGATTCTAATCTGGATAAAGGATTATCTGTGTTCTTGAGAAAGGACACACCACAGGTAAAACTGAATTTCTAAAAATGTCTGAAGCTAGTCTTTAAAAAAAATTTTATTGAGGTATTTACAATGTTGTATTAATTTCTTCTGTACAGCAAAGTGATTCAGTTATATGTGTGTGTATATATATATATATATATATATACACTTTTTCATATTCTTTTCCTTTGTGGTTTATCGCAAGATATTGAATACATTTCCCTGTGCTGTACAGTAGGACCTTGTTGTTTATCCATCCTATATATAATAGTTTGCATCTGTTAATCCCAAACTCCCAATCCATCCCTCCCCTATACCCCCTCCCCCTTGGCAACCACAAGTCTGTTTTCTGAGTCTCTTTCTGTTTCATATATATGTTCATTTGTGTTGTTTTACAGATTCTGCATATAAGTGATATCACATGGTATTGGTCTTTGTCTTTCTGACTTATCTGAAGCTGTTCTTACACTTGATTGAAGGCTTGACTATGTACAGAATTCTAGGTAGTAAATAATTTCTACAGAGACTTTTGAAAGCATTGATCCATTGCGTTATATAACATTTAGTGCTGCTGTTGGGAAATCTGATGCCTTTTGGATTTTTTTTTTCTTTTCCCTTCTAGAAGCTTTATAAAAGTCAATACAGTGTAGTGGTTAGGGGTGTAAAACATGGGAGCCAGGCTGCCTGGTTTGAAAATCTGACTGTGCCACTTATTAGCTGTGTGCTATCGGGCAAATTACTTAACCACCCTGTGCCTTAGAGTCCTCACTTATAAAGAGCATAAAATACTATTACTTCCCTCAGGAGTCTATAAGAAGATTAAATGTGCTAAAAGTAACTGTGCTATATATGGATAGAGCTATGATGATAATGATGAGAATTTTAAGATCTTCTTTGTTGATTTTTTTTTACTTTTTTTTTTTTTTTTTTGGTACGCAGGCCTCTCACTGTTGCGGCCTCTCCCGTTGCGGAGCACAGGCTCCGGACGCGCAGGCTCAGCGGCCATGGCTCACGGGCCCAGCCACTCCGTGGCATGTGGGATCTTCCTGGACCGGGGCATGAACCTGTGTCCCCTGCATCGGCAGGCGGACTCTCAACCACTGCGCCATCAGGAAAGCCCCAAATTTCCTTTTCTTATAAGGACACTAGTCACATTAGATTAGGGCCCACCCTAATGACCTCATTTTAACTTTACCTCTTTAAAGGCCCTATCTCCAAGTACAGTCATATTCAGAGGTACTAACGGGATTAGGAATTCAATATATAATTCTTGAGGGGACACAAGTAACTTGTAACACTAATGCAGGTTCAGGTTAGAACTACATCCAGCTAAGAAAGCAAATAGCAGATGGGAAGGGATCAGGAATCAAGTAAGTCTATAGCAGCAAAATAAAGCATAGTCATGGGAAAAGTCAGGAAGAGTTACACTTTTAACATGTGAACAAACCATAACACAAGAATTCACAGAGCTCAGGTTAACATAAGCAAAAGTAGGTAAGTAACTGTGTATGACTAGCTGTTAAGAAAAAAGGGAATTGAGAAAATATAGACATTGGCAACTGAGAAGTCCCAGAGATGTGCGTGTACTTTGAAAGGTTCTGACTCTAAATTAAGAGAAGGCATGTGGTCGAAGACTATTCCAGGCCAAGTTTACGCATTCAAGTGGAGTTAGAACGCATTGATAATAGTGGTGCGTTACTAAAATGTATACCATTTTTACCTAATTATCTAAAAACATGCTGGCTCTAGTTAATTATTTTAGGAATTACAGATCTGATTTTTTAAAGTCAGTTTACTTAAATCTTCGCTAAAACATGCCTATACTTTACACTGTGATGAGAAGACACGGGTGGCAGTGTCCCCTGCCTTAGAAGGAATATACCAGGTAGAGGGGCGTCCTCCTGAGCACCGAGCTGAAGTGATGAAACCCAAGCAAACACCACAGCGCGTGCGACGCTCTCACAGCAAGCTGATCTTAATAAAATCTCTAGGGAAATTAGTAGCATTGAAGGAGCAATCTCTTGCTGGTCCTACTGCATTTTTTTTTTTGCGGTACGCGGGCCTCTCACTGCTGTGGCCTCTCCCGTTGCGGAGCACAGGCTCCAGACGCGCAGGCTCAGTGGCCATGGCTCACGGGCCCAGCCGCCCCGCGGCATGTGGGATCCTCCCGGACCGGGGCACGAACCCGTGTCCCCTGCATCGGCAGGCGGACTCTCAACCACCATGCCACCAGGGAAGCCCCCTAGTGCATTTTAATCAGACCTCCTGTTTTTCAAGTTTGAATATAAAAATAAAGGAAAACATGTGACATTTCTTATCGTGGAAATAAATAAGGACCAACCAAATGAGAAAAGCAAAGGCTATTTATTCAGACAAGCAAGGGAGTCTGCCACGATCATCAGTGTTTTGGCAGAGACGTGGGAAAACTTTCTAGTGAAAGAAGAGAAGGATTCAGGGGTGCCCTGATTGGAGGCTGTTGGCCTGGGGAAGCTGTAGGCAGGCTGACTAGAAGCTGGGTGTTCTGGTGATTGGTGAGCGGAGCATATTTGATTTTCTCTGGTGGGTCCTAAGTTGGAAGTGGGGACAAAAACTAGGAAAGCTGTCAGTTATCAATCAAGTCCTGGCCATTTGGGGCAGAATGTGATAGAAGTGATTGTTTAGCTTTCTGGATTGCCACTGGAGATAGTAATCTGGCCTCCTGCCAGTCTGATCTACAGTAGGCTCGCTTCCTGGTTTATTTATTGTAGAAAAGGGGTTCGTTTCCCTGGCAGACTGCTGCAGATTGTAGGTCAAGGTTCTATTTTTATAAATGGTCTGGCCATTGCCGCTTAGTATATACAGTCTCTCGTATCCTTACTGAACGGAAAGGATAGCATAAAGTACGTGGCACAGGGCAAGAGAAGAGTCTTGGAGGACTGAATTTTGCTCTTTCTAAAGAGTGGGAAAAAAGGGGTTTCTTCTCCTAGGAGAAAGGCAAAAAGATAGCCCAGATTGCCAGGAGAAGCAGCCAGCCTGAGGGCTTCAAGGACACAAGAGTGCAAAAGAGACCCACATTCCTGTACTCTAGCCCAGACTGGCAGGGATGCCAGCCAACATTCTCAGTCAGAGGAAGGTAAAAGGGGAAATAAAGTTCTGTCGTCCCTTCCCTGCTCTACCCAGGGGGAACGGTGCAGCGGGCTAGGTCAGGAGGGAGTAAAAACCCCAAAGCCCCTAATCTCAAGGGGCTGCAAGTCTGACAGAGACTTTCTGTTTATATATATAATAAACCACTTGATAAACAGATAAGCAAGTTATCTATACTGTGTATGTGCGCATGCATCCATCGGTGCGTATGTATATTAAGATATAGATCATGACCTACTGAAACAGAGCAGGACCCTGTGGTCCTTGCCCACCATGTCCTCCGCCTGCCTTTTGTCTGTGGAAAAACTTTAGCCAAAGAGTACGTTTAATCAGAGAAGTGAGAAAATGCGGAAGCAAAGAAAAGCAGTCAAACAGGACAAAACAATAACAGTTTAGTCAGGAAGCAAAGTCATGGACCTTTAATTCCTCCTCAAGGGCTACAGATAATATTCTGAGCCCTATCCTGTGAGCTGTCTTGTAGATACTGAAACCCTCACCGGGTGGAAGAAATTAACTACACGATGAGCAGACTGTAGCCATGACATGAGCTGCCACAATTACGAGAATTAGCCTCAAGGAAATGGGAACAAACCGACCCGGAACTGAAGAGTAACTGTACTTAAACCAATCAAGATGATGCTTGTCAGACCACCACGTGACCAATTTCAAGATGACTGTCAGAGCTGCCTGTGCTGTTTCTGCGCGCAGCCCCTCCCTGCACCTGTAGAAGCTCTTGCCCCCTGGCTGTCCTTTGGACAGGAGTCTGCCTCCACACACCTCGCCCTCTCCCCACCCCCATCCCCGCATGCCAGCTCTTGAGCGGTAAGCAGCCGGATCCCGCTTTTGGTAACACTGCTTGATCAAAAATTTTGGAACTGCAAATGGCGTACTAACCTACAGATGCAGCTCGCAGTGTAGTGCCCGGGTCTGTAAGTCAAACACTGTACTGCAAGCTCCCGAGGTGGACCAGAGATAAAGGCAATTTTTAGGCATTTTTTAAAAAACTGACAAATATTGAAAACTCATCAATTTTGCTTTGAGAAAGAAAATGACCTTTGAGTTTGAAATAATTCAAAGAATTTCTAATATTTCACCCTTTTGATATGTTGCTATAACTGGCATCTCAGACCCTCCTATAACCGTAGCAGAGTGTCAGCTCTTATTAAGGGCTCACACTTAAACACACACGGGAACATCCACGATGGTGGTGTTTTGTTGTGTTTTGTTCTGTTTTTGCACCTTGTAGGAGAGGAGGAACTGAGGCAATTATTTTGCATTTGGAGAGAAAGAAACCGAGGCCCAGATGGATGAAATGACTTCCTTAAGGTGTCAGAGCAGAGAGCAAAACTAACCTGCTTCTGAAGTTCACTTTTAAATCACATAACCATCGAATTCTGTAAATTCTCTGGACTCTTGTTGTCATTTTTAGTGAAAATATCATTGGAATCCAAAAGTCGAAAGTCTGATTTAGAAAAATAGGATTAAACTATTACGTTAATCTTAAGAAACTGCTTTCAGCACTTCTTTATAGGATGATACTTACTTTTCTATAAAATTGATAATCCTCTTACTTTATAGCTTAATTCCACTGTAAGTCTGACATTTTTGCTTCTGTCTCAATCCAATTCATTTCAAAAGCAGTTCAGCGAAAATATTCAAATATTTAATCACACAGATACGAATGCTGAACCACGAATTCACTCCTGTATAAGTCCTATTTTTGTCCAGGTGGCATTATTCATACACAACGGGTTTCTTACTTAATAAAAGCCAGAGCCTGAGAGAAAATGCCAGGAAGAGTATCGTTCAATCAATCATTCTTACGCACTGTGTCACAACACTGGCAAGTTTTACTGGGCACTTCTCCAACTGTAATAAAACTACCGTATGAGGAGGGAAAACTTATCAGCGATGCTATATGCTTCTATCAGAGCAAATGCTGTGAAAACCTCAGAAAAAGCATGCAAGGGTTTCCCTTTTTCCCAGTGATGAATGCAGAGTTAGGTAGCAGGGAAAAAAATAGAAAAGGGTTATTTTGAACTATGGTTTTCAGTTGCTATTGGCTGTTGTGCTCTCCATGTTACTACAGCGGTTTCAAGGCATGCATGTTTACATCTAAATTAGCCATGGAATAATTTGGATCAAAAAGCTAATCTCAAAAAGAAGAAGAGCAAACTTCTTAACTATGATGGCTTTCCTCTCACTGGAAGAGATTTCTTTTCCCTTTCCTATTTATAACCTAGCAAAGACATTAATCTATTTTTGTTTCAATTTCTATGTTAAATACCCCAAAACACTTAGGGTTTTCATATCTGTTATTTGGGCAAAAAAAGTACTCAATTTTAATGAACATATGCCTAAAAGAGAAAACTCTACTGGGATATTTTTCTCTAAATTTTTTTCATCAAGTTGCACAGCCTCTTAACACCCCCAGTGCACAGAATTGCCAAATTGCAAGCTACACAATACGGGGAAACAATGACAATTCAACAAAATGGAAAAACACAGATGATAACATTTTACTGAACACTGTCCCGTGCCTTCGAGAAAATTGCACTCTACAGCTCACTGGAACATACAATGAAAATAATTTAAATAAAAATGTGCTATGCCTGGCAGTTAATCATTCCGTAAGGGCCAGATCTGGGTAAGTATTCTAAAAGGATTTTGGCCAAACATGGCAGCTGCCCCATCTAGAAGGTTCCCACCTTACAGTATGAATGCCTGGGTGATGATCCTTGATCCACAACAGTCAAATCTGTAATTTGAAAATGGAAAAAAATCTTGATGTGCAAGGGTGTGTCAGCTATAACGGTTCTGGGCCCTGGGTTCCTCACACAGAAAGTTCTGCCTCGTCATACTCACGACTGGTGAGTGGTCACCCGAAATTACTTTAAGTCGTAACATATACAATATTAACGTTACTGCAAATCAGGGTAGTTAGTAAAGTAAAGGTAACTTTACAGTCACAACCCACAGCTGCCACACACTCTGAGATTCTATGCTGCTGGGGACCCTGGGATTAATGCCCAGGACTTGCTTTTTTTCTTCTTAGATGAGCAGAGCTTAAAACAGGTAGGGCTGAAATCAAGCCCAGAGAAACAGAATTTTGAAATAAAGATTTTAATAATCTTTTTTTTTTTTTTGCAGTACGCGGGCCTCTCACTGTTGTGGCCTCTCCCGTTGCGGAGCACAGGCTCCGGACGCGCAGGCTCAGCGGCCATGGCTCACGGGCCCAGCCGCTCCGCGGCATGTGGGATCTTCCCGGACCGGGGCACAAACCCGTGTCCCCTGCATCGGCAGGCGGACTCTCAACCACTGTGCCACCAGGGAAGCCCCCAGAAATAAAGATTTAATTGGCTAGAAGGAGAATAACACGAGACGTAAGAGCAGACCTCAGTAGCTTTGAGGGTGTAGTGAGGTACCAGTGAGGGCACGGACTTGAGCGTAAGAAGGCCTCAGTTCCAATCCCAGCCCTCACCTATTAAATATAGGGCCTTGGGCAAATCTCTTAGTTTCTCTAATCCTTACTTACTCAAACGTAAGTGGGTACAATGACACCTATCTTGAAGAGTTGTTGTAAAGATGAGAAGTATTATATACCAAAGTGCTCAGCACAATGATTACAAATAGGCATTTCATACACGATGGCTGTTATGTTATTATTTCAATAATACATAAAATTTCAAAATGTGCTTTCCAACTAATTTTTTATAAACTAGAAAATACTTTCCTATGAAAACAAGGTAACACATAAATTAAAATTATAAATGATAACAGTAACTAATGTTTATTGAGCACTTCCTACCTACTTATTAAATAAACAGCCATGGAACAAGCACTATTGCCAGAGGCACTTTGCAGATAATGAAACAGAAGCATGAAGAAGTGTTGCTCAATGTCACATGGCTAGTAAAGAATGAGACCAAAAATTCAAAACCAGGCAGTGTGGCTACAGAGCCAACGCTCTAAACTGCTTCACTGTATTGCCATCCACGGCCGAATGGATAAAGAGGATGTGGTGTATATACAGAGAGAATGGAATATTACTCAGCCATAAAAAAGAATGAAATTCTGCCATCTGCAGCAACGTGCACGGACCTAGAGAGTATTATGCATAGTGAAATAAGTCAGACAGAGAAAGATAAATATTGTCATCACTTACATGTGGAATATAAAAAATAAAGCAAACAAATGAATATAACAAAACAGAAACAGACTCACAGATACAGAAAACAAACTAGTGGTTACCAGCGGGGAGAGGGGAAGGAGGAGGGGCAAGATAGGGGTATGGGATTAAGAGATACAAACCACTATGTATAAAACAGATAAGTAACAAGGATATACTCTATAGCACAGGGAATTATAGCCATCATCTTGTAATAACTTCTAATGGAGTACAAACTGTAAAAATACTGAATCATGATGTTATATACCTGAAACTAACATAATATTGTAAATCAATTATACTTTAGTGAAAAACCAAACGAAACAGACAAACCAACAAAACCGCGCAATATGGCTATGGAGCAGATGCTCTAACCTGCCTCACTGTACTGCCTCACTGATGGTTAAGTTAGGTGTTCTTCATCAACCCCCAGAAACCTGTTTAGTTTTCAACATACTTGAACCACAACATATATATCACAGTTTCCCAATTTTAACAGATTTACTGAGACATAACTCACATACCATAAAATTCACTCAATTAACTTTTTACAATTCAGTGGTTTTTAGTGCATTCACAGACTTGCGAGCCATCGACACTATCTAATTTTAGAACATTTTCATCACACCAAAAAGTAACTCCTTACTCATGAGCAGTTGCCCAGCCTCAGGCCCTCTCCTCAGTCCCTGGCTCTCACCCCTTCCTCTCTCTGTTGATTTGCCTCCCGGACAGTTCATACAGATAGAATCATGGAACACGTGGTTCATCCATGCTGTACCATGGACCTTCTTCCCTTTTTATTGCCATTGTGTAATACACTACATTTTGTTTATTCTTTCATTCATCATTTAGATGGACCTTTGGGTGATTGGCCACTTTTTTTCTATTATGAATAATGCTACTAAGAACATTCAGGGACGCATTTTTGTATGAACATATGTTTGCATTTCTCTTGGGGATACACCTAGGAGAAGAACTGCTGGGCCTTAACTCTGTGTTTAACATTTTGAGGAACTGCCAAATCGTTTTCCAAAGTGGCTGCACCCCTCTGCCTCCCCACCAGCAAAGTTCCAGGGTTGCAGTCTCTCCACATACTTGCTACCACTTGTTAATGTTCATCTTTCTTGTTGCAGCCATCCCAGTGAGGGTTAATGCTATCATATTGTGGTTTTGATGTGCATTTCCCTAATGACAAATGTCATCGATCACCTTTACATAGGCTTCTCAGCCATTCATTATCTTCTTTGAATAAGTGTTCAAATCTTTCCCCATTTTTTAACTGAGTTATCTGTCTCTATATTGAGTTATCAGAGTTCTTATTATATCATATATATATATATATATATGTTAGATATATGACTTGCAAATATTACCTCTCATTCTATGGATTTTACTTTCACTTTATTGATCATGTCCTTTGAAGCACAAAAGTTTAAGTTTCGATGAAATCTCATTTATTTTGTCTCTTGTCACTTGTACTTTCAGTGTCATACCCAAGAAAACCATTGCCTAACTCAATAATGTTATGAACACTTCTATGGTTTCTTCTACAAGTTTTATAGTTTTATCTCTTGCATTTAGGTCTATATCCATTTTGAGGTTGTTTTTATACATAGTATGAGGTAGCTTTATTTTTTGCATTTAGACATCCAATTGTCCCAGGACCACCTGTGAAAAAGGCAGTTCTTTCCCCTTTGCATTGTCTTGGCACCTTTGTCAAAAATCAATTAATCATAAACGTAAGGGTTTATTTCTGTACTTTCAATTCTTATTCCACTGATCTATATGTCTATCCTTATGGAACTATCACACTGTCTTGATTACTTTAATTTGTATGTGGTAAGTTTTGAAACTGGCAAGTCTAAGTTCTCTAACTTTGTTCTTTCTCAAAATTGTTTTGGCTATTCATGGTCCCTTGTGTTTTCATACGAATTTTAGGATCCGTTTGTCAATTTCCATAAAAGAAAAAAAAGCCATGTGGAATTCTGATAGAGATTGTGTTGAAAGTTTAGATCAACTTGGGAAATACTGCTATCTTAATATCAAGTTTTCTGGTCCATAAACATGGAATGTGTTTCCATTTCTTTAGAGGTTTGAAATTTCCTCCAATACAATTTCATAGTTTTCAGTGTACGTCTTGCACTTCTTTGTAAGATTTATTCTTAAGTATCTTTTAAGAGTTAGATGATGACCCCCAAATTTACATGTTGAATCTTACTCCCCCAGTACCTCAGGATGTGACCCTTTTTGGAGATAGGGTCTTCACAGATGTAATAAAGTTAAAATTAAGACATTAGGGTGGGCCCTAATCCATCCAATATGACTGGTGTCTTTTACAAAGGGTGTCCTTTATAAAAAGGGAAAATTCAGAGACAGATACACAAACAGGGACAATGCCATGTGAAGATGATGGCAGAAATTTATAGGTCACACAACTCCAAAGGTTGCCAGAAAACCACCAGAAGCTAGGAGAGAGGAATGGAACAGATTCTCTTACAGCCCCTGGAAGGAAGCAACCCAGCTGACACCTTGATCTTGGAATTATAGCCTCCAGAACTGTGAGACAATTAGTTTGTGATACTTTGCTACTGAAGGTATATCAAGCTAATACAGTATCTTATATTCTTTTTTGAAGCTACTGCAAATGGAATTGTTTTCTTAATTTCATTTTGGGAGTGGGTTTTTTTTTTTTTTTTTTTTTTGCTAGTGTAAAGAAATACAATTGATTTTTGTATTCTGATCTTATAATAAAGTACAGAATAAACATGGTCTAGGAAGACTCACTTAATATATGCTTATTGAAACCTCATTGAAAATTTCTTTTCCCCAGTAAACCAAATTGATCAGTGAAGTCTTATAGGTCTTAAAGAACAAGATGTTCTTTAACAAAAAATTTATGAAAAATGTAAAACATATACTTAAAGATAGAGAAAAGAGTATAAGAAACCTCTATATATCCATCACCTAGATTCCAAAATTATCAATATTTTGTCACTCTTGCTTTTCCCTTCTCACCTCTCTCCGATGAGTGAATGTAGCTATACTGCCTGGTGGGACAAACAGCCCACGAGTTTTGCCCCTGGGTAACCCTACCCCACCTGAATGGGAGTGAACTGAGAGGAGGTATTTGCTATACTAGTACAGCTGCCTGCAATCCAGACCAGCACAGTGGCCAAACTTAACGTCCTTTCCAAGAATGGAAAAGTTAGGGTATAAATGAAGAAAAGGAGAATAATAGCTGAAGGTAAGAGGATGAATAAATAGGGTATGTAATGAGGGAAATCCAATATTACATTAACACCTCGAAGAGGCTCAGGGCAAGATATTGTCTCTTAGCTCAGCTACACCAGATGTCTGAAAGGGTAAAGCCATATGTTGCCAAGACCACTCCTACTTCTGGAACTTACGAGATCTAACGGAGGCCTGCCAACCTGAGGGGCCTCGCCCTGGGAGGTACTTTCATATAATGTGAGAATGGACTGGACTCATTATTATTAATGACTGAATGAGACCTAGTAATGTGCCCACATCTGTTAACTGTTAGGATTCTTTTGTTAGAAGGGATCTGCGCTCAAAACCCAGAGGGTGGCTTCCGATAATATAAGAAATATATCTGGTCTTTGTTTCCAGTTCCTGGCATAAACCTCCCGAAACCCATGAAATTTCCTGAATAACTGGAGTGACTTTTGTCATTCATAAGGACCCCTTTTGAGCACACCTGAATTTATGCTAATAGAACGACTTAGCATGGGGCCCCAGATAGCCTCCGGATGGGGCTGGTCACCAGAAAGACCAGGTGATTAGAAGGCTGGAACTTCCAGCCCACCCACCACTGGGAATGGACATGGGTGTTGCAGATTAAGCTCTATAAATCTCTTGAACCACAAGATCTGACGTGCTTTTGGGTGGGTGCGCTTGTCCACAGGCCAGGAGGCTGTGCACCCCAGTTCCATGAGGACAGGAGCTCCCGCACTCAGGACGCTTCTGGACTTACGGGTGAAAGAGTGGTGAGAACCCTCCTGTCTTCCACTAGGCCAGACACCAAAGAGATTTGTAAAAATACACGACAATTCCCATCTTCTTACTTCACTTTTTTTGCTTTGAAAATGTATTTTTTAAACTTATTGATGTTAACATGTAATGGAGTTATTACTTTATTTTCATAGAAGTCATTTAAAAGATTAAATTTCCTTTCAGTTTTAATTTCTAAAAAAATTATATTGATACATGTAATCCCCCAGCACACACACACACAACTCCTTGGGGTGCTCAGTAAGTTTTAAGAGTGCAAAGGGGTCCTAAAGCCAAAAGATTTGAGATCTGCTCTTCAACAAATTTCTTTCTTCACCATCTCACCTAAACTCTTGTCCGATGGGATGAAGATCCTTTTTGCCGTATTTTCTGCAAATGCCACTGGAAAGAAAATCTGTCTCCTCCCTGACATTCCTTTCCATGAGAAGCCCTCTTTGAATTTAGAGGACGAGACAGACAAGGACTCGACAAAGTTAACACTCACCTTCACTAATTCCGTGTAGCCCGTTTCCTTGGGGGTCCACCACGGCTGGGCTTGCAGTCCATGAACGTTGTAGAGTGAGCGCTGCCACACAGATGCAAAGTGGCCCCTCTGGTGCCCAAGCTCGTACCACTTATAAGCCTGGAAGAGTTCAGAAAGACTGAACTCGAAACGAAGCAGTTTTACTAATTTTACAATTAAAGTCCCTAAAAACAAGGTGTGACTTTTAAATAAAGAGCTTGCTCGTCAGGTGCCCAAATCTGTTACACTGGCAAAAATACTGTTATTTGATTGGGTCTCTGATTATGACCTATTATTTTAAATAAATGTGTGTTTTTTCTTTTCACTCCTAGGCTGAAAGCTCTCTGAACACAGGACTCCACTGCACTCACTGGTCTCCCCGGAGTGTCCAGCAGAATCTAGGACTTTGTTGAGTGGATAAATCATTTAAGACACAAAAGGGGACTATGTTTATATTTTAGCTTTCATTTCTTAAAGTCTGTGTTTCCTTTCAAAGGAAAGGAGTATGATTTTCATCATTTCTTCACAGATATCTGCATTTACTGAATTGGGATGTTAAGAAGGACAGCAACTTCCTTGTTTTGTTTTTTGGCCACGCCTGGTGGCATGCTGGATCTTAGTTCCCTGACCAGGGATTGAACCCGTGCCCCGTGTAGTGGAAGCGGGGAGTCCTAGCCACTGCACCACCAGGGAATTCCCGGATAGCAACATGAACAGTCTTCTCACGTCCACATGAAGAAGGCTGCCCCAAGGTAACGAAGTATAAATCCTCCATTAAAGAAGCAGACCGAAAGAAAATATTATTCTGAGTTAGCAGTAAATAGAGTGATAGCCCACGTTAGATTTTTTTAGAAGGGAATTTGTGTTCCTAGTATTTTTTCTTCCTGCCATAAGGGATAACATTTGCGGTCGCAGGCTAGCTGTAACATGATACAACTTGCCTCCAAGAAGACTAACGAGCCTTTTCAGGGACAGCTGGCTGCAGTCTGCAGCTCCACACGTACCCTTCAAAGGACGCCCGAACCATATCCTCTCCCAGGGGCCCTCCCCACATGCCTCCTGCACCGTGCTCACCCCATTGTCTTTAGACGGGAAGACGGTTCTAGGAGAGTGCCTAATGGTATCGCCTCCATTATTTAATTCTGATCTGATGATTACTTTTGAAGAGTGATTTCAAATACATATTTTGATCAATGAAAACAGGCAGTTAATATCAGGCAGAGTAAGAAGATAGAAGAATATCTTCATAAAACCCCATCTTACTTTAGATGTAAGAAATAATCACTTTTAAGTCTCTTAAAATTCATAAGTCAAAAAATTTCCTTCGTTAGACAAATCAAGTGTGATAGCAGAACCACTCCTATTTTCAGTAACACTTTTCAGCTTACTACTAGCTTGCGCATGCGTAATTTCATTTGATCTTTCCAATAACCCCAAATAGTTCCATTTTACAAATGCTCGATCTGAGATTTAAAAAGACTAAATATATTGGATTATCACCCAGGGCAATTTATTGGCAATTTATTCCTCTTTCCTTCTATCTTTGTATCATTAAAAAAAAAAAAAAACTATCACAAGGGATCTTCTTACTTAATTATCTTTCTCAATAATATCTCAAATTAAGAATGTATATACTAATCACTTATGTTTTCCTTGAAATACATGTAAGTGGTAACCATAAAGTAATTTCTTTAAAAACGGCTCACGGTTCATTGATTTCAAAAAATATAGCATTTTACCTTTGAAATTAAACTGACTATTTCAGTTATTTTTGTCCAATTTAAATTTAGGGTCTTGTTCCCTGTAATCTTCAGTGTTAAACAACATTATTAATTACAACAGATGATTTTTGGAAACTCTTACAGTCCATTAGATTTTTAATCATCAGCAATTCATTTTAAGGACTGGGCATATTGTTAGAGTAGTGAGAAAAATTCTTATAGGAAAATATATTATTATCATATTATATTAATATACATATTATAGAAAAACTTATAACTCTAGTTCAGGAGTTACAAGTCTTAGATTTCAGTCTTGGCCTTAACACTCACCAGGCTGAATGTCTGGGCAAGAGACTTTGCTTACGGGGGCATGTTTAACTGCCCATAAGAGCTTTTCTGACACTCAAAGTGCATCAAACAGGGCCCTTGGTTTTATACCCTCTGCCATTTAACTTTTAGAGAAACAAAACTGTGAAATGATATATTCGAAATTAAAAAAAATCATTTTCAACAATACCTTCAATTATATAGGGGACCCAATGAATTCAGCCAGACTTTTTTTTTTTTTTTTTAACATCTGGACTACCTCACAATAAAAGTTGTTAGAAAATCCATGATCAAGTTGTTAGAATCCTCTGAAAATGTCCTCTTTACAGGAATACTAAAATAGACAGAAAGCATAGCTGGGCACCTTGTTAAATATGGTCTATATCAATGTCTACTATACTTCAAATTAATGCCAGGTATAGTTTACACACACACACACACACACACACACACACACACACACACACTCACTACATAACTACACAGAAATAGTATGTCAAGAGAGTCTAACTCAGAAAAGCCCAGGCCACGTTTGGGGCCCGTGGTACGTGACCCCAGCCAGAGCCTGTTCTGCCTGGGGCATGGTGCACAGTGGGACATGGGACACACACTTGTGATGAGAACAGGTGGTTCCACTGGCCTGGGAGAACCATGAATGCCATCGTTTGGGAAGAGGGCTTTATTTCTATTTTGCACCATGGGGTTCTTGAGCCCAAGATGCCTGGAAGAAAGTAAGACTAAATCAGGAAATGACAGCCAGGTTCTTGCAGCCATCACAGAGGTGGACAGTAACAAAGGCTGGAATGAGAACACCGGCCAAGCAAGAGGGAAGATGAGATGGACGCCAGACCTCCGAAGAAGCTGACTGGCCTGGCCGGACTGGAGTGAAGAGGGGGCTTGTCACAGGAAAGGGCGGAGCTAAGCTGACTCAAGTCTGGATCCTGGGAGCTGGCAACACCATCCAACGAGAGCCAGAACCCAGGAGGAAACGTCCTTTAGAGGAGAACAAGTGAGTTGTCACTGCGGCATCGTGTGGAGAAACTAGGCAGGCAGTAGATTGTGGACTCTGAGTAGGAGACGGGAGCTCAAATGTGGATTTGGGAGTTACAGAAATTCTGGGAAAAGCTGAGGCTGAATTGCTACGAGAGTATCACGATTGGTCTTTCTCCCACTTCCTGCCCATACGAAATGATCCCGTGAGAAAAGTCAAAACAACTTTATTGTCAGCTTCTGCAGCACAGAGGCTGTGGGTTTGCTTCTCTTTTCATGCCTGGAGCAGAGCTTAAGAGCATGAAGGAGGGTTGCTTCCCGGTATGAAAACTCAGAGCGCGGGAGTCCACTCAGACTCAACATCTAATATGGAGAATATGCTAACGTGGGATTTCTATAGGCTTGTCTCTCCTATAAGGATGAATCTTTGTGAGCATTTAAATTCAAGAACTGTGCTGTTCTTTGCGTCTTGATGATAATTAAGCTGATAGAACAATCCCATAGGTTCAAATCCCAAGCCCCTAACGATGTGTAGTAGTGAATTCTTTGCCCTTGAAGTAAGGGCTGTTTTCATCTAAGATGTGAGAATAAATCACAGACTTCTTTTATCTGCCTTTGTCCTGGACCATGAGATGTTAAAAGGTAAATTAATTAGTGACAATTACATTTAGAGCCATCACATATGAACACTTATCAAGTGTTAGACACTGTAGCAAAATCTTTCTTATCGCTCTCATTCAAAGGAGGTACCAGGCATTTACATCTTAAAAGAATGAAGGAACACAAAAGTGAGTACTAATCAGCAATTTCTTCTCCCTTCTTTCTCTTTGCCTCTAATTTCTCATTCTATTCCAGTTGATTGACTGGTAGGTCAGAGGGGGAAAGGTATAGATACACAGAAATGTATAAAGAAAACAGTGTCAATTATCCAAATTTCTGTTACCCGAAATTGGTTCCTGTCACTAGCCGGCAATTACCCCATCACAAAACCCCTTGCTCCAATGAACCCTCAATTGTCCAAATGGCCCCATGTTCTTATTAATTTTAGAAACCCGAAGCTATGTTATCCTTAGATGTCACTTTATTACATATATGGAATGCATGGTTACAAAAAGCCAAGGACTCACTACAGCCTTTGATCCCCGACTCTAAGGACAGCCCAGCCTAGAGCCATGCGATGGTGAAGGACAGCCCAGCAGTGTTGTGTGAACCACAGTGGATGGTGAGAGTTTGGGAATTTACATTGTATGATGTCATGATTAATGACCAAATGTTATGTTTAAAGAAGCTGACACTGTACTCAGAAAAAAAGGAATAATCACAAAGAAAACATGTGATTTGCTTTAGCTACTATATTTTCTGTGTCAATAGCAGTCATTATCATAGCTATAGGTATTCATCTTCAACTTGGCATTAAATATTTTGGAAGGTAAATTACACAATTAACTACTGGGTTCACTGTGCTTAGGAATCAGTTGAATAAAGACTTCATTCTAAAAATAACTACTTTTAAAATTCCAAAATAAAATAAAAATAAATCTAGGCAAACTGTAAAATTATCTCAAAAATATTCTCAATATTTCAAACACATCTCTTCATTTCATAATTTTAAAAATATTTTTTCAAGGCAATATCTATCTCTATAGATACACACGCAGACATACACACAGGCACACTAATTTACAGGCTACTCATGATTATTCAGATACTTCCTTGAAAGAAATTATAAAAGTCAAATCCCCAAAATTCTTTATAGGATTTAGTAAGAATTGTTAGGTTGTTACAAAAAGTTTAAATCACCACCTTCAAAAGTTTACGCTTAACACATTTTTTTCAATTGTAACTCTCTCATAGAAATACTTTCCCCTTCCTCTATCTTCTGTTAAAGAGAACAAAAAGTTCACGAATGCATTACCTCTTTGTTTCCAACTCTTTGCATGGCATCCCCCAGGTGGAAATAAAATCGCCCATCATCAGTGCCAGGATCCCCAGATTCTATTCCTTCCTGTAGAAAGGACAGTGTCAGTATTTATGAAAGAATTAAATACCAGATTTAATTCATTGATTTACTTAATGTTTTCTAAGAATCAGAAAATCACCTCAATATTAAAGTTTGGCAATTAGGTTACTGGTCAACATTTACAATGCAAAGCCAAAAGGAGGTGATAAATTTCAACTTAACAATATATTCATCATCAATTAACAGTGGAATACCCCACAAAATCAGTATGACACTTTGTGAACTGTGTCCGCAGGAGCAATCGTATTTCAATATCTCAAAGGATTTCTTTGTCCAAGTTTCTATCACACTTATTTTGCTCTCCAAATCTGACCATATGTCATCTAGAGGCTTTTTTATCCCTGAACCAAAATGGTTAGTTGCTCATAGATGTTTGAAATGATAGAGACCCAACTGCAAATAATATTTTTTTTCCACTCAAAACAAATGTGTCCTCACTTTTCAATGAAATCTTTGACAGAACATACAACAGGGTTAAAGCCAGTTGGAATCTTTAATTTTATTAAACACCTCCTATCCTAAAACACTCAGCTGATTTCCATCCCCACTGTCCACAAAAGAACTGAAATTTAAATTTATGTAAAAATCAGAAAGAGAGAAAATATTAAAGCAAGAGAATGAATTTAGAAAAGTAAAAGAAGGATGAGGATACAACGTATTTAAATGTCTAAAAAACTGCATCTTTGAGGCCTCTTCACAAGGAGCCCGTTATCTTTTACTCAGAAGAAATTTTATTTGCATAATGTTGGAAAATAGCACGGAACAGAAGCATCACTCATGAGAGGAGAGCTGTGATCTCGGCTCCTGACTGACTGACACTCAAATAAACGCCCCTTTGCTCATTAACTAACCAACCCTGCCCTCCACTTCCTCACCTCTGAGCCAGGAGAGTACTGTTAGGTCCTTATTATATGAAAGGAAATCTAAGGGGAACACTTTAAATCAGAAAAACCCACATGCCCACAGGGTTATGGTAGGGAACAGGCAGGTTGCAGAGGCCCAGTGACAGCCAAGACAGACTGAGGGGTGCATGCCCACCTCAAGGGGACACCATTGCTCAGCTCCTGTGCTGAGATGTGGGCCACATGTGAACTTTCCAGAGACACCAGAAATCTGCATGATTATATAAAATGTTCAGATTTTCAACTAAGGCAAGCAATTAAGATTGTTTTTAAAACTATTATGCTGGCCAAATAGAACATGCAAGCTACTTGCAATCAGTGGGTTGCTATTTGGGATCTCGGATCAAAGTCATGTGAAAGAAAGAGATCACAAAGGTGGATCACAAAAGTACTACTTAAAGTTCACAAGTAGTCAATCAGCTACCTGGCTGATATGGTAGCTAGTAGCTAGTGTTACTATTCAAATTACAATTAAAATAAAAAATTCAGCTCCTCAGTCACACCAGCCACATTTTAGATGCTCAACAGTCACGTGTGGCTAGTGGCTACCATATTAGAGGATACAAATAAAGACCATTTCCTTTGTGGCAGTAAGTTCTGTTGGAGACCCCTGAGCCAGACGAAATGTGATTCTGGTGAACTTCAATTTTTATGTGAGAAAAAAATGATAGCATATTTTAATCTGAGTCTTTAAGGCTATCAGGCTCTTGGGGATTTGACCTATTCAGTCTGCATTTGTTACCTTGCTTTGTAAAGGTTTCCATAAGCCCTGTTCAAAGTCATTTCAATGTATAATTAAATTGTAAAAGTAACAGTTAACACATTGTCCATATTTTAAAATATTTTATCAACTAATAACAACTGCAGTTTTAGGAATTTCTTCATAAAAGTTTTTCCAAATAATCTCTGCTCACATAGTTGGTACTTCTACCTCTGATACTCTTGACTATGCTGAAGGTCCACACTGTCTGTGAATGTCATGGTCCAAGGGTGTACATTTCAGCATTGACAAGAGTCAGCAGTGCATGCCAATCAATCTACAATACATAATCAAGGGTGTCCAATTGACTCAAAGGGATCAGAAGAGGAAAATGGAGGGAGTTACCTTTAGATAGGGGATGCTCTCAGCGATCTTGTTCTGTGCCTTCAGAATAAAGCCATAATGCACTTTAGCAAAACCGTCATCAGGCGTCACATTCAGAACCTAAACTCAAAGAAAACAAAAAGCTATTGTGATGGACTATGAATTCTACAAATGACCATCAAAACAAATTTTAATTAGCTTTGCTGTACAGTACTTGGACTGGATTATGACGTTATAGCTTAAAATGCTATAGTGTTTTGTCTCATTGCAATACCTTAGGCTTAAATGGCCCCAATTCCCCTCAACTCAAAATGTTCTCCAAGAATGAAGAAATGAATGAAAAGGCAATGACCATTAAAGCATCACTTTAACAATGCAAATCAGCAAAACCTCTGTCAATTTCATGACGTCAGTATTTTTGTAGTGATCAGGAAAAACTGCTTTAGGGGGCTTCCTTGGTGGTGCAGTGGTTGGGAGTCCGCCTGCCGATGCAGGGGACACGGGTTCGTGCCCCGGTCCAGGAGGATCCCACATGCCGCAGAGCGGCTGGGCCCGTGAGCCATGGCCGCTGAGCCTGCGCGTCCAGAGCCTGTGCTCCACAACGGGAGAGGCCTCAAAAGTGAGAGGCCCGCGTACCAAAAAAAAAAAAAAAAAAAAAAAAACTGCTTTAAATTAGCTTTACTTGAAGTCAACTCCAAATGGTTATTATACATTTCTTTATGTACATGCTTTATACATTGCCTTAATTACGAGAAAATTTAGATTTGCATTGAAAATATATCACGATCCATCATAAATTTCTTGAACACCCAGACTATTTTAAGGACTGAGGATAAAGTGGTGACCAAATCCAATATTCTGTGATAAAAGCCAGGTAAATATTTAATATCAATCAGATCATGGTTTATTACCGTATGCATTTACTATGATTAAAGATAAATTATGCAAAATGCCTCTAAAGTAAATATTAGCAGTGAGAAACCAAAACAACATTCAACTTGTGAAGCTGCTTTAGACCAAGAGTGAAGGGTGAAGAAGGTTTGAGCTGAACGCATGTAGAGAAAAGATGACCATCCTACAGCTTCTCTTCATCCTTGAGCCTGAGTAGGAAAAGGGAGTCGTGGGATCTTTTACACAGAAGGAGTAAGTGTGCTGGGCAGGGACCCCATACTCTTGGTGAGTCCACAGTGCACCCTGCCAATATTTTAGTGTTTTCCATCTTGCATCTGCGCCTGTACCTCATCCACTAGCAAATCCAGCCAATGATACCATCACAATATATTCAGAGTCAAACTCCTTGTCACCTCCTCCACCGCTGCCATCCTGGTCCAAGTCTATCATCTCTCTGCTACCTTTTTACAGGAGCCTCCTAACTGCCGATCCTCTGAACCCCAGCCCCACTCTCCTGTAACCCATTCTCCACGTGGGTCCTGAAAGGACACACTAAATCCTAAGTCAGATTTTATCCCTCCTCTATGCAAAACCCAAAGGGGTTCGATTTCACTCAGATTTCACTCAAATCCAGTGATTCCCAATTATGGGACCAACGGCAATAAAAGGAGGAAAGCACCACTTTGTGGGTGGACCCAGTCTCGAGACTGAGTATGAAATCACTACACCTGACAGCATTTTAAAAACAGAAGGACTCATATCGTCTCTACTGAGTAGGGACATCTGCATTTTGATGCAAAGTGCACCAGCCTGAAAACCACTGATCCCGAGGCCTAAAGTAAAGAATAACGAGTAAACGTGTTCATCTTTCTTTTACAGAGGCATTAACTTGGTCCAGCTTCAAAGTTCATTTGGTATCCTGTTTAACTCGTACCAAACGACGCCCCTCATTGCTTGAAGGAGTCATAGTTCTCTAGATTACATAGTTACTTGCGACTTAGCAGTTATTCATTAGAGCATCCATTATAAGGCAGACACCCTTTTAAAGGTATCCTTGCTAGAAGATCAGGCAGTCAGTGCCCTCTGAAAGGTGAGTCATTTATTCCATGTGCTCAAAAGGCTTGCGTTCTGTAGTCTCTCTCTAGTTTGGTCTTTTAGTAAAAAACGTATAAGATTATGTGTTTTTAAGTTCATGAGTTTAAGCTCGTAAGTTTTTCAGTTCCTTTTCCTATCATAAAGAACACTTTTAGAAAGGCTGCTTGTGGACTGATAAATATCAATATATAAATTTTAAAAAGATCACAAGTGGGCTTCCCTGGTGGCGCAGTGGTTGAGAGTCCGCCTGCCGATACAGGGGACGCGGGTTCGTGCCCTGGTCTGGGAAGATCCTACATGCCGCGGAGCGGCTGGGCCCGTGAGCCGTGGCCGCTGAGCCTGCGCGTCCGGAGCCTCTACTCCGCAACGGGAGAGGCCACAACAGTGAGAGGCCCGTGTACCGCAAAAAAAAAAAAAAATCACAATTATAGGTTGAAGGTTTTGATGTACCAAGTGTTAACTAAAATTTAAAATCTTCTGATGAAGTGGAAAAAAAAGGAGATAAAAAAATTTAGGGTATGTCAACTATAATGAGACAAATTTGATTTAACTTAAAGAGATTGAGTGATTAGGTGTATTAAATGCAATTTACTAATAACATAAGAACTTCATGTTCAAAATAATTTGATTAATTGTTAGTAGCAAATTGCTGCTTGCTTACCTCTTCATAAACCTTCTTGGCACTATCATTATCTCCTATCAAGAGGTACCCCACTCCAAGGTCATTCTTTAAGGAAGTATCATCAGGAAATAGTTGAACTAATTTCTGCAGAGTGAGCAGGGAACCCCTCATGTGACCTGATCGGTGGAAAGAAAAAAAAATAGAAATAAAAGCAGATTCTGTACACCTCTGTATTGAGACTACAAATCATAAGAGACTACTCAACAGAGCCTGAGGACCAGCTTAAATCTGATTCTATATACTGATGGCTAAGTACCTATTAGAATTTCATCCTGCAGCTGCAGAGGCATCAGTCACTCCCATAAATAGATACTGAATATAATGCTGATTATAAATCCTTTAAAGACACTCCTATTTTCTAAATTTGTCAACATTTCCCCTTTTATGTCAAATTCCCTCTTAAGAAAGTTTTAGTTACCAGTTCCTTATTGAAAAATGTTTACTGGGGTATTTTTGATTTATTATAATTAAAATTAGGACTACAGGACAGGCAAATAAGAGTACTATGCTGTCCTCTTCTCTCAGCAATGACCTAGTCCTGGAGCAAAGGAGACATCATCCAGTATTAGGGGACCCTCTGGTGGACGACAGGGGCCTATGCACACACGAGTCATGAAAACCCAGCTTCAAGTCGTTTTTAAGGCTGTTGGATGCACGTTGAAGATTTCAGGAGCCAACTGTCATCACTCCTCACCACAGTTGGAAAGACAAATTGTATAAGGGAGAATGTGCAAAATGAGAGTCCACGTGACAAAATTAATTACCTAAAGGGCTTTGTTGACCACAAACTGAAAGCAGACAAGACATGGTAGGACCATCAATAAGCGAATGCATCTGGACGCTCCAGTAATAGAAAAACTGTTCGGCATAAAACACCACCAACTCACCCCATGGGCCGCTCCCCGTTCCTCACCAGTCTGGGATGGTGTACCCCTCCTCCCCCACCTGCCCCACTTGGGCTCACTTTTCTGATGCTTTTAAACTTCCCCTGTTGAACCACAAATTTATGGTTACCAAAGGGGAAGGGGCAGGAGATAAACTAGGAGTTTGGGGCTAACATATACACACCACTCTATATAAAATAGATAAACAACGAAGGACAAAGGCCCAGGTGAGAGTCCGTCCTGCTGCCATGTCCTCCCCGCCCCTTCCACTTTTTTTTTTTAATATTCTTTCCATTATGGTTTATCACAGGATACTGAATACAGCTCCCTGCGCTATACAGTAGGACATTGTTTATCCATCCTATATGTAATAGTTTGCATCTGCTTCCATGACTTTGTTTTGAAAGTTCTCCTCTCCTGAGAAGACTGCCCTCTCAAATGGTAGCCCAACTTCAAAGGTCAGCTAAATGCCACCTCCTCCAGGAAGCCTCCCTGCACCACTGCAATGAATACTGACTTTGCCAACCAGGAAGAGGGGAGTGTGGGGACTGGCGTCCAATCTCCAAATCCTCCCCCACTTTGAATCGCAAGGGATTTCACCACCTAGTCTGCACACGAGTCCCTCCTCTAGTGAACTTGTCTCATTCTCATTCGGAGGAAAGACTATATTCAAATACCGAAGGACTGTTTCCAAAGAAGGTTAAATCTACTGATGGGCTGTCTTTCCTCTGGGCCAGGAATAGGGTGAGGCAAGAGAGGCAAAGTTGAAGAGGACACCAAAAATTCAGTCATCAAGATGCATATTTTATACATTTAAAAAAAAATTAAAATTACTGTAAAAAATCCACAGTGTTAAGCAAGCCATGTCAGAGCCCTAGGAGAGAGGACAACTCAGTGACACTGATGTTGCGCCCATGGCGAGCGCCTCCATGCAGCCCCAGCCTTGCCTTTTCCATCCTGTATGTGTGCTGTATGTTTTCCTTCCCCAGGACTGGCCCTTATGAATATAAGTCCATTCTTCTAGAATAAGACCATTTCTTCTAGTTTCCAATCATCGCTTAGGTTCTACTCCTGTCATAGATTTTACTCATCTACCAAAGCAACACAACTACCTTTAATTCTTATCCTTGATATAAAGTTCAGTTGACTTTGGATATTACTTTTATGAGCACTTCCTAGTGTAATCGAGATAATTTGTCTACATAACTTATCCAGCCAGCAGAGAACCCACCTTAGGGGTTACACATAGCTTAGATTCTTCCCTCCTGGCTTACCGATGGCATTTTAGGTGAGAGAGAACCAATCACTGGCCTGGTTATAATGAAGTTAGGGTACAGGGAGTCTCCCTTGCCTTTGGCACTGGGATCCTGGGTCAGTTAGAAAGGATGCTTTATGCTGCTCTTTTCAAAGCATTTGCAAATTTACTTAGTGATTAAAAAAATTTTTTTCTATCATTTTCTTTAGTATAGAGTCAAAACTTACAGGTAAAATTTTTAGAGTGCTTAGAACTCCTAACATTCCTCCATAAAAACTGTTGCACCGATGATTTCAGCCACCATGAATCAGTCGGTTATCGTTAAGAGAGAAAAGAAGAATTTGGCATGATAGGAAGTTTTTGACTGCAGACCTTTTAATTTATTAGCTATGATCCCTTAGGCAACGTATCCAACCTCTCAGAATTCCATTTGCCTCCTCCTTAAAGTGCGTGTGTGGGGGATGGGTAAGCGGCAAAGTACCATGTGCATCTTTGTAATTAAGAAGGATTACTCTTTCAGTCTGACACAATCAGAGAAGTTGCCTGAAATTAGTTATAAAATTCAGGTTTCCTTCCATGTAACTAAACTCTTCTAAAAGTATACACAGCCTGCAGGTCTTTCCAGATAAAAGCACGCCATTGATTGCCACTGAACTGATTCTTACTCCATTTCACCTAGAAATTGCTGTCTGTCTGACCGCCGCCTCAAGCTCAGCTTCACCAGGTCTGCGGGGACGTCAGGCAGGCTGGCCACCTCTTGGTAGGTTTGGATGGCCCTGCGCAGAACCTCATTGCTCCTCCTTTTCTCAGCCAAATCATCTTCACACTAGAGGGAGGGAGAAATGTCCCAGGACAAGCTGTATTTGCAGTTGCTCAAAATAGTTATGAAAAGTCGACTTTGGGACATGCTTTAAAAGTAATTCAAGACAAATTCAAATTTTCTTTTTGTCAAGGATTAAAAAAATAAAGGAAAGCAACATAGCATGTTATTTTAATAATATGAAGAAAAATTAGCTACTAAGCTACAGATGAGAAAGGCTATCATAAAAGCAAGACTAATATATGTGAGGGCTGATGGAATTTATATCCTGTTATACATCTTTAATAGACAGAACTCCAGTCCACAGTTCCTGTTCTTTCACTAGGTTATTCCTGTGTTCATTCATTCCTTCAACAACTATATTCTGTTCTAGACAGGTGGCAGACAAATTGAACAAAACAGACAAAGCCCTTTTCTCATTTTGCTTCGTTCTAGAAGGGAAAGTCAAGATACAAATAAAAGTATCATGTGTCTTGTGGCCGTAAGTGCTGTGGATAAAAATAATGTAGGCTTCTGTGTACTGAGAGTGGGGTGGCAGGAAGGATGCTAGTTTAATCGGGATGATCAGAGATGACATGAAAGTAGTGAGGCACGAAAATACCTGGGAGAAGAACATTCCAGGCAGAGAGGACAGCAAGAGCACGGGCCCTGAGGCAGAAGTGAGGAATAGAGGAAAGGCTGGTACGTTGAAGGGGAGCTAGGAGGAGACTGATGGGGGGTGGGGCATTGGGTAATGAGGAGCCTAGTAAGCCACTGCCAATCCCACTACACTAACTCTACACGAGAAGGGAAGACACTGACGGTTTTTGACGTGATCTCCTGTATGAGTCGAAAGGACACTGGCAGTGATGTGAAGAATAGACAGAGGTGGGTAAAGGGAAGAGTGGAGATCCCAGTTAGGACATTCTGGCAGGAATCAAGACAAGGGGTGATGGCAACTTGGACTAGGGTAGCAGTAATGAGGTGGTAAGAGGTGGTCGGATTACAGGTACATTTTGAAAGTCAAAGCCAACAGACTTGCAGATGGTCTGAATGTAGAGTATAAGAGAAAGGGAGAGAGAAGTCAAGGATGAATTCAACATTTTTGGCTCGAGCAGTGACCAGTTGGAACTGTCATTCCTGAGAATGGGAAGCTAGAGCAGAAAGAAGCAGGTTTGTAGGAATATGGGATCAGGAGTTCAGTTTTGGACAAATTTAAGCTTCAATGTCTATTAGGTACCCAAGTGGAGATATGGATAGAAAGGTGCCTACATGTGTCTGGGGTTCAGGAGAGAGGTCAGAGCGAGAGAAACGCTGGGGAATCATCGAGGATAGAGAGGGTACTTAGAGCTAAGAAGCTAGATGCAGCTGTGAGTGTAGACAGAGCAAAGAAGAGGTCCAAGAACAGAACTCTAAAGAGCTGCAAGATTTCAAGGTCATCAGAGGTCAGAAAGGACCAGGATAGGACCAGCAAAAAGGACGGAAGCAAGAGAGAAGAAAATAACAATTTAAAAAGTGGTATTCTGGAGGCCAAGTGACAAAAGGTATCGAGAGGGAGTGATCAATTGTATCAGAAGTGTCTGTCAGGTTGAATAAGATGAGAACTGAAACTAGATCACTCTGGATTGGGGACAATGTGATGCCTCTGAGGGTCCCAGCAAGAGCATTTCCATGGGGCTGCTGGGGACCCACAGCTGAGAGGCTCAAGAGAAAACAGGAGGGAAGGAGGTGAACACACCTCTTTCAAGGAGTTTCGGCGTAAAGGGGAGCAGAAAAATGGGCCAGTAATTGGAGGGTAATGTGGAGACAAAGGAGTGTTTTTTAACAATGGGAAATATTACACCATGTTTCTAAGCTGATGCAAAAGACCCCATAGAGGGCGGAAATCTGATGATGCAGGGGACACAAAAATTAGAATGATGTCCTTCAGCAGGTGAGAGGGGATGGGAAAGGGACCAGAGCAGTTCATCCATGCTAACATCCACGAGAACAGGGAGTGAAACATTAGAGGTAGGAAGAGAGGGGCGGACTGTAAAATGGTCATCAAAATCTCATCAGAGGGGGCTTCCCTGGTGGCGCGGTGGTTGAGAGTCCGCCTGCCGATGCAGGGGACACGGGTTCATGCCCCGGTCCGGGAGGATCCCACATGCTGCGGAACGGCTGGGCCCGTGAGCCATGGCCACTGAGCCTGCGCGTCCAGAGCCTGTGCTCCACAATGGGAGAGGCCACAACAGTGAGAGGCCCGCGTACAGCAGAAAAAAAAAAGAACCTTACAAAAAAAAAAAATCTCATCAGATTTAGTAGACTACAATTTGAAGCATACCATTTGAGAAAAAAACGATATAGATGCTAAAAGTAGCATGTGTAATTTTTTCTCAGAATATCCTATTTAACATGTTTACCTTGTTAAAACAAAGTGTGTGCTGTAGGCAGTATGTAGATGCCTGCAGAAACAACACGAAGTCTAACTCCACAGCTTGAGGACACAGTAAGGAAATGATACATCCCTCCTCCACCCCAAAATGAAAAACTAGCAAGAATCAGCACAAATTGATAAAGTAAGATACCTGTGGGAAGCTTTTCATAAAATACCACATCAAAGAAAGAACCTGTTAATATGTACTGATAAGGGTAAGTTTCCCAAGATGATAAGGGCTGGAATTGAATCAGTGGTGACAGACAGTGGACAGTTTTATGATAAAGGAAAATTGACAGGATGAAAATCTCTAGATTAGAAGAGGGCAATTCACCTGTGCTTGAAGGGGGGGAAAAAAAAAAGCTTCAGAATATACAACAATCTGTTCATATCTGCAAATGGTCTCCAGAGTAGACTTATCTACCAGGAGAGAAAGTCCAATGTCAATATCCTGTATTGGTCATCCTGACTGCATGGCCTTCTATACATTCATACGCTGGCTTTTCTGTTTAAGCATCAGTTTCTTGTGAGTTTGGCTATGGTGAGTTAACTCCCCCAAACATGGTCGTTCATAGATGACGTCACAGAATGCCAGAGTCCTAGAGCTGAGAGAGCCCTTCTGAGACCACCTTGTTCACCTTCTTCATTTGGCAGCCTCTTCACGCTACCAAACAGATCCTGGAACTGGAGGGTCTCTTCAAGGTTAGTTCAAGGGCAAATGTCAACCGAGACATCATTCTCTATATAGAGGGGAATAAATATCTTAACTAAACTCAATCTGAAATGAGAGACAGATGATACAACTACATGCCTTGTTCCTTTCCCTCCTCCATCCTCAAGGTTCTTCATTTTAATGAAGTATAAACATTTTAGAACTTCCGGAAATGGAATTTTAACATGAGTGTTAAAATAGTACATTTCTTCAAAGTCTCTTAAACAAAACTGATAGGCTTTGCTTTGAATATCAAAATTGATTGATATTGATTAGTTTAGCATCTGTAGATAAAGGATTTGCCCTGAAACTGAGCATTTGCTACAGGACATTAACATCAGAAAGACGTTTGTTGATTCAACTGAATTCCCCATTCAACCTTCCTATTTGTGGCAGGAAGATGCCTGGAGATGCCTGAGATGTGGCATTTTCTGCCTGAGAGGCACTAATGGTTTGTGTAAGATAATAAAGTGAATTGAGCTCATAATTTTGTGTCTGATGTTCAAGGAACTTGGTCAAAATTGGTTTTCACAGTAATCCAAAGAATAAGACACTATCAGTGCTACTTTTTTTTTCATGTATTTTATTATTTATTTACTTATTGGCTGCGTTGGGTCTTTGTTGCTGCGCGCGGGCTTTCTCTACTTGCTGCGAGCGGGGGCTACTCTTCGTTGCGGTGCGCGGGCTTCTCATTGCAGTGGCTTCTCTTGTTGCGGAGCACGGGCTCTAGGGCATGCGGGCTTCAGTAGTTGTGGCTCACGGGCTCTAGAGTGCAGGCTCAGTAGTTGTTGCACACAGACCTAGCTGCTCCACGGCTTGTGGGATCTTCCCGGACCAGGGCTCCGACCCGTGTGCCCTGCACTGGCAGACGGATTCTTAACCACTGCGCCACCAGGGAAGCCCCAGTGCTACTTTAGAAATGACAGATACTGTAGTTTCTATTTAACTTAATGTTGCTGAATTTGAAAAATTTGTTGGGATGTTCCAAAGTAATTGTTTAATCTGCTAACAAAGAACGAAAAAGTCATCACGTACTCCTCCTTACAAAATCCGTCTTCTGTTGAACTTTTATTTTTAAAACTCCTACAAATTTAAGCTTTCTTTTAAATTATTCTATTAGAATTTAATTTACCATGCTTAAATTTTGCATTAATATTGATAACACCTTGTAGCATAATAGTTTAGAGATAAAAAATATTGCTGAGGCATAAATCTCAAATTCTGACCGTAAATAAGGGTATAAATATAGCAAGTGCCACGTGTAAAAAGTAATGCATTTATTTAGACCTTGGTACCTGCAATTAACATCACATACAAAGAAAAATTCTAAAGCATGAACCATTTTTGCCATGATGAGCATTTGGCCCAATCATTATTCTTTCAAGTTAATATGCTTTTCCATAATCAAATGACTGCCGGGACTAGTGGCAAAGCACATCACTTATTTGAGTAGGCACCATCTTTTGGTAATAAATATATTCTCTCTTGCTTAATAGCAATACAATTTAGCAATTTTGGAGGATTACTGACCAAATTAATTTATAGAAGTGACACAGTTGCTGTCTGCTAAACCTAGTCTGTATTGCACCATGGATAAAAGGAGCTTCTTTGCATTAAATTTTCACAAATTTAATTTATTAAAACTGAATTAATACAAATTTAATTAATAAGTTTTTAAGGGGGAGATAGGAAGAATTTAAGCATCTGGATTTCAAGTGGTTGCCACCTTTAGTTCAGAGCAAAGCACACTCGTTTTATCTCCAGATGCGTTAGTTTCCATGTGAGTGTCACCCACAAGTGACGGCATTGCCCCCTCCAAAGGGGTGTTGTCAGCTTCTCCTGGGTCTGGAAAATTTCTGCAGCTCTGCATCTGCCATTTCCCAGCAGGGCTGACAGTCTCATCCCCCCAGGCAGGGCTGGAGGAGCTTTACTGCCTGACATTTGTACATCAGCCCTGGCTTTTACCCAGAGTTCCAGACGACATATCTCCGACCGTCTATTTGACACGTGCACTTGCGTCTCTAATAGGCATCACAAACTTCACAGGACCAAATGCGAATGCTTGATTCTGCACCGCCCCAAACCTGTTCCTCCACCTGGCACTATCCTTTCCTTAGATGGCTTAACCAAAAACCCTGAAGTTGGGAATTCCCTGGCAGTCCAGTGGTTAGGACTCCGCACTTGCACTGCAGGGGGCCTGGTTTCCATCCTTGGTCTGGAACCCAGCAAGCCGCATGGAGCGGAAAATCTGAAGTCACCCTCCAGTCTTCTCTCTGACCCTTACATCTAATCCATCATCAAGACCTCTCAGCTCTGCCCTTGTCCACTGCTCCGTCTCCATGGTCACGACCACAGTCTGAGCCAGCACTTCTCGAGGGCACCTGCAATGGTCTCCTATTCTTCTGGCTTCTACTTGTGCCACCAGAATCCATTCTCCACCAAGCAACCAAAGTGATCGTTATTAAAAAAAACAACCAGCGCTCCCCTGGTGGCGCAGTGCTTGAGAGTCCGCCTGCCGATGCAGGGGACACGGGTTCGTGCCCCGGTCCCAGAAGATCCCACATGCCGCGGAGCAGCTGGGCCCGTGAGCCATGGCCGCTGAGCCTGCGCGTCCGGAGCCTGTGCTCCGCAACGGGAGAGGCCACAACAGTGAGAGGCCCACGTACCGCAAAAAACAAAAACAAACAAAAAAAGAACCAGACGGGCACACCCACGCACAAAACCTCCAAGGGCCCCCAGTGCACAGAGAATACAACCTGAGGGGCCCTGGTCCCGCCTGCCCGTGTCACCTCCCTCAGCACGCCCCTGCTCCTGTCCTTCCAGTCAAGCCAAGGCTGATTCCCTGCATCACGGCCTTTGCCCCCCTTCTTCCCTCTGCCTGGACAGCTCCTTCCTTGACCTTGACATGTTTCAGCCACTTGTCACCTCCCTAGGGAGGCCTTTGCTGATCACCTTATTATCATAAGTGTTGCTGTGTCACTCTCAATCACACCACCTACAAACAAAATATCATAATAACATGTTCTTTATTCCATGACTTTCTTTTCTCTAGAGCAGGTATTATCATGTAAGATATTCTCATACATTTGTTTTTAACCCTTCTAATATTCTTTAAATAGATATTTATTTATAAAGACTTTCAGGGGTTTGCTCAAACATCACCTCCTCGGTGAGATAGTTTCCTTCCACCCTATCCAAAATTTCACCCCCCTCACACATCCTATGGCTGTGCTCTTCTTTATTTTTGTCTCCTGACAAAGTATCCAGTAGCAAGCAAGAGACTTTCTTCTATGTCTCATGCACTGTCTTCTCCATTACAATGAAAACACCATGTGCTTTGCTGATGGCTGTGCCTGCGATGCCTACAATAGGCCTACCGCAGAGCGGCCTTTCACTACAAAAAACTTGAGTAAGAAACTTTTAAAATATCTTCCATTGGAATATAAGCTCCACAAGGACACAGACCTCGAGAGTGTTCTTCATGATAAATCCCAGGACCTAAAACAGAATGTGGCCCACAGAGGGTTTCCCAGCTACAGAAGGACGTGGAAAAGCTTCATGAATTGAGGAGCTGGAGGATGGAGAAAGTCCAATAAGAAAGGAGAAGGTAGTGGTTGAGAATCCGCCTGCTAATGCGGGGGACACAGGTTCGAGCCCTGGTCCGGGAAGATCCCACATGCCACGGAGCAACTAAGCCCGTGCACCACAACTACTGAGCCTGCGCTCTAGAGCCCGAGAGCCACTACTACTAAAGCCCTCGAGCCTAGAGCCCGTGCTCCACAACAAGAGAAGCCACTGCAATGAGAAGCCCGCGCAACCCAACGAACACCCAATGCAGCCAAAAGTAAATAAATTAATTAACTAAAAAAAAAAGAAAGAAAGGAGAAGGTGGGGAAGGCGCTGGGGAGAAAGTAAGGGGTAAGAAATGAGTCAGCTGACAGACACTACACAGAGAACAAAGTCCATCCCACTTTATATTTTAAAAGTCTTTTCTAAGCACACTTTGCAACCTCTAGTGATAAAATGAGGTTCTTAAACCTCTAAGGAGCCTGAAGTAAAAACTAGGTGGTGGGTCTAAATGGAACAAAATGAGGGTGATGGGAAATCAGTGACTAAAGTGTTATTCTTTATTTTCTTTTCAAAACCGGAGAGAAGCCAGATGGAGGGGGAGCAAAAAATGTTACTAAATTCATGATACAAAATAGCAATAATTAATTGTCTTATTTAAAACTGTATTTCTTGCTTGAATTTATGTATATGCATGAGAAATTGATTCTCTATACAAGTTAGAAAGGAAAAATAAAATGCAAACGCTGGGTTTGAAAATCCAATTATACAGAGCATAAGGACATCAAAACAGTGTCCTAAGTAGCAAGGTTTCAGCATACCTTTGCTTTCCCGTATCGCGCTCCTGGACTCTGAGGGTACTTCTGAACCAGTTCTTCAAACGCATGCACTGCTTCCTCAATTTTTCCCTGTTAGGAAGAGGCAATTATATACATACAATAAATTCAAATGCATAATGTTATTCAATATAGTCATTTAATATTCACCAAGTAATTTTGTCAAAATTTCCTGGACTCCTTTCTGAGTTTAAGACAATTTTATCCTAAGATTCTAAATAATTAACTGCATTATGACAAACAGAAAACTAGAAATGAACATAAATACACTTTATTTTTTAAAAGGCAGACACCTGGCAGATGATGTACTAGAAATTGCACACACTACTATATATAAGATAGATAACTAATAAGAACCTGCTGTATAGCGCAGGGAACTCTACTCAATACTCTGTAATAGCCTCCATGGGAAAAGAATCTGAAAAGAAAAGAGTGGATACATGTATATGTATAGCTGATTCACTTCGCTGTGCACCTGAAACTAACACACCATTGTAAATCAACTCTACTCCAATAAAAATTTAAAAAAGAAAAACAGGGCTTCCCTGGTGGCGCAGTGGTTGAGAGTCCGCCTGCCGATGCAGGGGACGTGGGTTCGTGCCCCGGTCCGGGAAGATCCCACATGCTGCAGAGCGGCTGGGCCCATGAGCCATGGCCGCTGAGCCTGTGCGTCCGGAGCATGTGCTCCGCAACGGGAGAGGCCACAACAGCGAGAGGCCCCCGTACCGCAAAAAAAAAAAAAAAAAGAAAAGAAAAACAAAGAAATTGCATTTTGTCTCTATATGTACAGTTCCCACACGCACTCTTAAAAAAGTTTAGGATTTCAGTTGGGGGAAGCATACTGCTAGCAGCTAGAATGCCTGGGGTCTGCAATGAGAAGGGCACTGTCGGCAGGGAATAAGCACGCAGGATGACAGGGCCACTTGGCCGCCAACGTTGTCACCCGTTGAACATGAGGGTTGATGCGGCTCACCGGGTTGCTGGGGCACCCCACTGCTTCCTTGTCATGTGACGCCCCCTCCCCCCAAAGCCCACGCGGGCCCTTAAGAAGCTGGTCCAAGCACCTGCGGTAGGTCTCTGACCACCACTGTGCAAGCGGAAATGGGGGATGTGTAACAGGTAAGCTTGCTGAGGGTCTTGGCATGGGGGTGAGGCACCCTCTCCCCTTCGCAGTCCATCCACAAGGAGGAACACACATCCCCTGGTGTCTAATGGAAGGCAGCAGGTCAGAATATTGGAACCGTGCGATGGAGATGGATTTTCTGAGTTGAACTTTACCACCACTTCAGCTGCCTATCAATCTGTAAACCCATTCATTCCGTGCTTAAATGCAAGCTCACCGTGGTTTGTACGTTGTCACCCTCACTGAGTGAGTTTTCACAGCAACAGAGTTTACGCCTCAAACGTGGCTGGGCTCAGCAAACCATACATCACTACCTGATCATTACTGATACCTACTTCTCCACAACTTGACTAAATAGAGCCAGGCAATATCCATATTTTAAAGTTCCTTAAAATCATGGAAGAAGGAGGTTTCTTATTCCCTGTTACATGCCCATCAGCGGCGCTGAGGGTCTGGGAGACAGTATATGCACAGAGGAGTGGTCATGAGTGCAGGTTCCAGAGCCGGAGTGACTGGCTAGACCCTGGGCTCCACCACTTAGGAGGCATGTGACTCCTGGCAACTTACTTACGACTTTGCCTTATATGCCTCATCTGTGACACGGGTACAATGAGGGTACCTGATCACTTTGTTGGGCGGCTGTGAAGGTCAAATCTGATAACATATATAAAATGCTTATAGCCGCTGCAGAGCGCATGGAAAGCAATGAAAAATGGTAGCTATTATGATTATTACTATCGTAGCGTGGGGAGGATGTGGGAGCCCACATGAGACAATAAAGCATGCCCCAGGTAAGTCTCTCATCTGATGGACAGGTTAATGCAAAGAGAATGAGGACTTGAAGGCTGAGATAAATCAAGTCAGGAACATATTCTCTAAGTTATATTTGTTGTCAGAAATCGTTGTGTCGCTATTTAAAATATGCTGTGTCTCTCACGATATTAACCCTTTTAAAGGCTTTATTTTTTGAGAGCAGTTTTAGGTTTGCAGCAAAATCGAGAGGAAAGTATAGAGATTTCTCACATACCTCCTACCCCTACAGGTGCACGGCCTCCCCCCATAATCAACATCGCTCAGCACAGTGGTACATTTGTTACGACTGATGAACCTACAATGCCACGCTGAAATCACCCAAAGCCCCTAGTTTACGTTAGGGTTCACTCTTGGTGTTGTACTTTCTGTGGGTTTGGACAAATGTATAATGACACGTATCCACTGTCTCCATAGTTTTGCATTTTCCAGACAGTCATATAGTTGGAATCATACAGTAGGTAGCCTATTCAGATTGGCTTCTTTCACTTAGTAATATGAATTTAAGCTTCCTCCCTATCTTTTCATGGCTTGAGAGATCATTTCTGTTCGGTGCTGAATCAGATTTCATTGTCTAGATGTACCCCGGTTTATCCATCCATTCATTTACTGAAGGACATCTTGGTTGCTTTCAGGTTTTGGCAATTATGAAAGCTGCTATGAATATCCGTGTGCAGGTTTTTGTGAGAACGTAAGTTTTCAACTCCTTTGGATAAATACCAAGGAGCAAGGTTTCTAGACTGTATGCTACGAGCATGCTTAGTTTTGTAAGAAACCCACCGAACTGTCTTCCGAAGCGGCTGTACTACCGTGCCTCCCACCAGCGGTGAGTGAGAGATTCCGAAGCGCCACACGCTCACCAGCATGTGGTGGCGTCAGTGTTCCAGATTCTGGGCTTTCTGATAGGTGTGTGGTGATATCCATTTTGTTTTAAATTGCATTTCATAACATAGGAGGTGGAGCATCTTTTCATATGCTTATCTGTCACCTGAATATCTTCTTGGGTGAGCTGTCCTTTAAGGTCTTTGGCCCATTTTTAAATTGGGTTGTTTTTCTTATCACTGAATTTTATGAGTTTTTTGTATATTTTGGATAACAGTTTCTAAAACCACCGTTTTATTTCTTCCATGATTGATTGTAAGGGATGAAGAATTCAAGTTAAATATCCTTCTCCGTGTGACTTTCTTCTAACTAACCTGTATGAGTTTCCTGAGGCTGCTGTAACAAATGACCACGAACTCTGTGGCTTAAGAGAACAGAAATTCATTCGCACATGGTTCCGGAGAGCAGGAGTCCAAAATCAGTTTCACTGGGGCTGAAATCGAGATGTGGGCAGGGCCGTTCTTTCTCCAGAGGCTCTAGGGGAGAATCTGCGACAGCATTTCCTGACATCACCCCGATCTCCACTTTGTCTTCACGTTGCCTTCTCCTGTTTCGTCTGTATCAGATTTCCCTCTGCCTCTCTCTTATATGGAAACATGTGATTGAATTTTGGGCCCAACTGGATAACCCAGGATAATCCCCCATCTCAAGACCCTTAACTTAATCATATCTGCAAAGACCCTTTCTCCAAACACGGTAACATGTACAGGTTCCAGGGATTAGGACACAGAATATCTTTGGACGGATTACTTTTCGCCTATCACATGACTTACACAACTTAAATCGCAAATATTGAGGCTATTTTTGTGAAAATCATGCTAAATGCACCATTTCCAGATTTAAACCATAGGATTAACAATATTCATAACAACTCTGCGAAAGTATTTTTTCCAGCTTAACACTCCCTTAGTTGGCCATCAAGGTTATAAAAATAATGGAATACATTGTCTCTGTCCTAGGCACCCTTTGGATCCCTTAACACACATGCGCTATGCCTTTCCTAAGGGACCATCAGTCCTGCCCTCACCTCAGCTGTCTGGCAAAGTTAATGTGTTTGCTTTTAGTCTGAAAAAACTTTCCTTTCCCCAGGTTCTTGCTGGAGAATATAGCTCCAGATACTATTACACAATTCTTCTTAAAAAACTCAACCCAGGATAGAGGGCTCAGAAGAACTGCCTGAAAATCATCTGTTCTTCAACACAGCTTACATTTTATCCTAGGACCAAGACAGTTCACTGGAGAGACATGTACTTGCCTCACCCCCCCCACCCCCGGCCCCTGTTCTGGCATGAGGTCAGCGGGTGCGCTGAAGGACATTAAGACACACCCCATGGAGGTCACGTAGAACCCGCGGGCGAGACATTAGGGAGGAGACCGTGCCATCCATCACTAGGCCCTTTATGAAGATCTATGGCATAAGGTTCCTCTCTGGACTTGGTGCAGAACAGCTATTCTGAGGACTACTATCCGTCTGACAGTGTGATCTACACCCCTTCCTTGCTCTGCCCGCAGTTTACTTCTTTCCCAGCCCCGTTTAAAGCCTGTGGTGTGAACTTTCGTGTGTCGCACCTACTCCGACTTTATAAAGTTTTCCCTTCTTTCTCTCTTTTTCTCCACTTATAATACAATAATAAAAACTAATTCCAACAAATGAACAAATATTTCAGTGTATCATTTCAAATCCTTCTTCTGGGGCATAAGGAGGAGTTTTAAGCAATAAGTATTATTTTAAAAAATTGATGATTGGGCTTCCCTGGTGGCGCAGTGGTAGAGAGTCCGTCTGCTGATGCAGGGGACACGGGTTCGTGCCCCGGTCTGGGAAGATCCCACATGCTGCGGAGCGGCTGGGCCCGTGAGCCATGGCCTCTGGGCCTGCGTGTCCGGAGCCTGTGCTCCGCAACGGGAGAGGCCCATGTATCGCAAAAAATAATAAAAAAAAAATTGATGATTAAAATATGATCCATGCATTTATGCAGGAAAACTAAAGTGACCTCGTACTTTCATGTCACACAGTTTCTGAAACATGGGTGTGGCCTGAGACCAGGCCTCCTCTGACCATTGCTGCCTTATGGCCGTAGCAATCCCAGTATAGTCGGCTGCATTATTTGAAACTACCAGCTATAAAAACAACCCTAAAAAATTTAATTACGCTGATGACTCAGTCAATAACATGGCTCCCTGCTGTTTCAGAAGCAAGCATTGCCTCTGTGGGCCCTTCTTCCTCCTTTATCTACCCTGTTAAGACCCACAGTGCTCCTTGAAGGAAGCATCAAAATTTCTCCAGATAAGCGAGAACTGGAGAATACCCCATGGATTGTTCCAGCATGTTTATGCTTCACTGACTTATCTGCCCCTTGATAACTGAGCCCTTCTCTACTCTTCATTATAATTACATACAAATCCTTCTCTAAAGCTGTTCGTTTGTTCTTTATCCCTAAAGTCACCTGTGAAATAGGCATCCATTTTCATCAAGGGCATGTAGCACAGAGAAAGTGGAGAATGCCAAACAAGGTGATAGAAAAAGAAGATTCCTGCTTCGTTTCTATTAAGAAATGCAAATTTTCATCGAAGAGTAGTGGCTGCATTTTATAAAGTCAAACAAGACAGACACAGAAATCATTCGATGTTAATTTAGTGAACAAAGACTTCGCTGCAATATTCTTTGGAGTTACTACCTTTGTATCAGCTGCTGACCAGGGTGAGCCAGGCTTTGGTTTGGGAACCGTGCCTAATGCTAGTTACAGACGTCGCCATGCTTGTTGGGACTTTTCTAGTAAATATGGGGGGAAGCACATTCTCGTCCCACTTCAGTGCCTAACTCGGGTGTTTTTATTGTTGTCGCTTACCTATGACACTCCCCTTATTCCTTTTTTTTTTTTTCAGCTAACGTCTACTGATTAAAAGCCACATTACAGGAAAACTAATGAGTATTAGTTTAAAATGCAAGTATAAATTCAAGTACAGAGTAGAGAAAGAAATTTTCATGAGAAACAACTACAGGCAGACCTCAGAGATCTTGCAAGTTTGGGTCCAGACCACCACGATAAAGCGAATACCACAACAGAGTGAGTCGCATGAATGTTTTGGTTTTCAGTGCATATAAAAGTTATGTTTACATTATATTGTAGTCTATTAAGTGTGCAATAGCATTATGTTTAGAAAACCAATGCACATACCTTATTGAAAAATACTTTATTGCTAAAAAATGCTAATCATCATCTGAGCCTTCAGCGAGTCCTAATCTTTTTGCCGGTGGAGGGCTTGAAATTATTTCGAGAATTACCAAAATGTGACAGGGAGACCCGAAGCGCGCAAATGCTGTTGGAAAAATGGCACCGGTAGACTTGCTTGATACAGGGCTGCCACAAACCCTCCATTTGTAAAGACCTCAATATCCGTGAAGCACGATAAAGTGAAGCACAATAAAATGAGGTGTGCCTGCAGATGATTCAGCGAAGGTGTCATTAGATACGTTATAATAAATATTTGGCCCAATCATGACATGAGTATGATGGAGTTAAGAGAACAGATAACTTCAATCTAGGGTTAACTGACTTTCTAAAAACTGTAATATCCAGAAACACACGTAAATAATATTTCAAATTAACTGATGACAAGGCAAAACTTCAGTCACCCTGGAAACTGGAGGTGCGTGAGGTTAACCCCAAGTGAGAAGAATCTTAAATCTAATATCATTTCACCTTAACAGTAACTATCCTAAGAGCATTGGACTAACCTATGTTTTCTTTTTGCATCGCGTTGCTTTAAAATGAAAACTCCTACTTGTATGGTACTTGACAGTACTGATGCTTCTTTTTTAATCTCTTATCTCATTGGAAAAGACCAAGTAGGAAGTAGGAAGAGCACGTATTAGTCTCATTTTTAAAAATAAGGAAACGGAGGCTCAGAATGACTAAGTGAGCTGCCCAAAGCCACCAAAGTAGACAGTGATGGGAGGGGCTGACACCCAAGTCGGCTGGCCTGACGGTAAAGTTCTATTTCTCTGTGGCCATTACAGCTGCCGTTTTTTCTTTTCATTTGATTCACTTCACATGGAATGCTGACGTGCCTGGGGAAAATCCACTCTATTCAAAGGTTGTTTCTCTTACAGTTTTTTTTTTTAAAAACAAATCAAGAGTAATGGCTGAGTTTATTTAACAAAGAAACCATCGCATGTTCCTGCAAAAAGCAAAACAACCACCTACCCGTTTACGGAGTTTCTCTGCAGCATCGAGTTCAGCTTTAATAGTCTTATCAAATTTATTTAATAGTTTAGGCTTCTTTTTCTTCACTGAAAGAGAAAAAGAGGTTTTAAATTTTTATTTTATGTTTTTGTCTAGAAATAGTTCTTGAGAACAGTGATTTACGAAAGTAGTAAGAAACCTAGCATTGGTCCTGAGCCTGTAACTGGAGAACCAATCACAGTCCTGGCTCAGCTCCCCACACGGCTCTCCCAACCCCCAGGATGACCCAGTCCGTAACTGCCAAACCACAGGGAGACGGTCAGGGCCCTTTTTCTCAGATGCTCGAAGGTGTTCTTGGGAGACTGGGTGCATTCTGGTATCCTGAAACTCTCAGGATAGTGACCTAATTTCTGGAATGAAAATGGTAGGTATGATTTCTAAACTCTTAGGATCAACTCCTTGGCTAAGCCCAAAAGGCTGCTTACAACTGTCTCTGAACACACCCACAGTGCTTCCCGATCAGATAAAAGTAAATTACTCTCAAGGGAGCAGGATTTCTTAGTCTAGGACTCAAGACCCTTCCATTGCATCCTGGACCTAAATTCCAGCATATTCCATACTTTAGCCAGACGGGACCACCCCTCGCTCCCCAAATAAGCTTCCTGCCATTTCTGAGGCTACTTTCTCCAAGTAAAATGGCTTATTCCTTGTCAGCTGAAAATATGCCCCTCCTTCAACAACCAGCTGAAAACCACACCCACTCCACACATCACTCACAGAAGTGCTCTGTTTTCTCTCTCTATCACACGACTGAAATCCTCAGCACCACGTATATGACTTCTTTTTTTTTCTGTGGTTCTTCCCCCTAATATATGGGACTTTTATGTACTTATCTTGGTCCCTTTTCAAACCGTAAGTCCCTGCAGAGTGGCACCATGTCTTTGACGCAACCTGAATTTCCTCCTGCTGACTCAGCCTGAAGTCATGACCAGCAGGGGAGGGTTGGGGTCTTCGGGGTGGACCCAGAGCAGATAATCCTGTCTCCGGGCTCAGAGCATGACCAGGTGTGACCCTGAAGGGTAAGCCGGATGTTCCAGGTAGAGAGAAATGAGAACAGTCAGAGGAGAACTTCCTTAATGCTCTGACATTAAACCAACACATTCAGTTCCTTGTGCTCTGTCCCCAGGTGCAGGAGGAGGGGTTCTCCCTCCTAAGGTCACTCCCCGCCCTGCCCCACAGGCCCGCACTCTGCTGCCTCCGTAGGCCTCCTCACTCTGGCTTTCCTCTGAGCCCCTGTCCACGTTTCATAGCGCTGAAGTCTCTACCATCCTAAAGCCAGCAAACCAACCAACCAGGACGAACCTCAGCCTCCCCACCCCCACTCGCCATCCTCTCCCCCCTCCCCTCCTTCGTGGCTCCCTTCCCACCACAGTGCTTTGTCCTCACCCACCACGGAGGCAAAAGGGAGTCGTCCACAAGGAAGGCGCCTCAGTGGTTAAGAGTCAGATGGTAGGGGCCTGAGTCCCAGCTCTGTCCTGTCCCAGATCTGTGACCTAAGTCAAGCTGGTGGTAGACTTTTCCGACTCTCACTTCCCTAATCTATAACATGGGGTAGCGTTCTTGAGAATTAAATAATATTGCACGTGGGCAACTAGCACAGTGATCAACATACAGTAAGTGCTCTGTATCTGAGAGCTAATAATGCGTGTGGCCATCTCTGCAAGTCCCCCTGTTCCTTTTTCTCCCATCCAACCTGGCCCCCCTGCAGCACCGGACACGGCGGACTCCTCCCTCCTTCCTGAAAGGGTCCCTCGCCTTGACTTCTGTGTTGCCCGCTCTCCTGGTTTTCCTCCTGTCCCCCCAGCATGCTGCGCTCATCAGGGTCAGTCTTCAGCCTCTAAAGGGCTTCCACGGTTTAATTTCCAAACTGAGCTCCATGTTAACTAGTTACTTTTCTCCTGAAATACAAAAATCATAAATCCAAGTGCCTACACAGAGGCTTCAAGCTCAGATCCAAAGTGAAATTTGCTACTGCTCACAAATCTGTTCTGTCTCGGATTTGCCCTATTTCAGAGGATGGCGCTGTATTCATCTGTTTCCAAATAACAAACCTGGTCAGTCTGTGACCAGAGTAAAGAAGAAGGAACATGAGGAATTATCTGAAGACTGAAAGTAATCGCTACTATTTTTTTTAGCACTCAGTGTGCCGGTCTCCAGGCCATATCTCCTTTTATTCTCTCAACCTCTTGGACATGGGGAACTTAACTTCACAGATGTGGCCACTGAGGTTTCCAAGGGGTCAGTCCCTTGACACCTCCCCTATGGCTGTTAGCACGGCTGATGCCATCATGGGCCTGACAGTTCCTCCTGTCCTTCCATTGACACTACCCAGGACTGTACTGTGCAGTGAATCACTTCTCTGTTGTCAGGGGCTTTAGAGTTAAGAGATATTGTTTCATCATCATTAGGACCAGGTGGCCTCTATGCTCTGTTAGTCTCCAAACAATGATGGAGACCTTTGCTGGCGTATTCCGGGCGCCCACAAGACTAGTTACCCACTCATAAATCTTGACTTAGGAATACACGCCGTATTTCCAAGCACCCCATACCCCAGGTTAACTATCAAATTGTCCCAGTGGCCATAGCCTCTGCGAATGCTTCCAGATCATTTTCTGCCCAATCCCACCCTGTGAGTAAGTTACCCTGTAATAAGTTGATCCACTGATTACACGGGGCTTCCTGCCTCGTTGTTCGGTCTCAAGATGCCTTCTCAGTTCAGTGGGCACTTTTTGTTCCGTCCGTCCTCTGACACCTCCCCTCTCCCATCTACATTTCCCACCTGAATGGTTTCCAAAAACAGGGAAGTTTCCTAAGTATCTTAGCCTCCTGCCTCTCCCCACAGGGGAGGTGGTGTGACTTATCTGATCACTGAGTTAGGGGGAAGCAACAAGCTTGTGTAGCTCAGTCCCACCCCTTCCCTTCCTCCAGGACGTGTATCACTCATGCGCTGAGCGGGTGCCACATCCTGCAGGGAGGGGTCCCCACCCACATGGCGGAACTAGGGCTGCTCTCCACAGCCTGGAGTGGGCGGGTATGTCCAATTCTCAGGTTCAAGATTATGAAACCTATTATTCCTGCTCATTTAAGTCCCATTCTTCAATTTGACTTTTATCAGTAATAAAGCTGACACTTTGATCACTTTTTTCATTTCATTCCTTGTATATAATATAGTTTCAATGTTTATGGGAGTAGAGTTGATTTACAATGTTGTGTTAGTTTCAGGTGTACAGCAAAGTGAATTGGTGATACATATCTCCACTCTTTTTTTAGATTCTTTTCCCACATAGGCCATTACAGAGTATTGAGTAGAGTTCCCTGTGCCAAACAGTAGGTTCTTATTAGATATCTATTTTATATATAGCAGTGTGTATGTGTCAATCCCAATCTCCCAATTTATCCCTTCACCCCTCCCCCCTTGGTAACCATAAGTTTGTTTTCTACATCTGTGACTCTACTTCTGTTTTGTAAATAAGTTCATTTGTACCCTAGTTTTAGATTCCACATATAAGTGATACCATATGACATTTGTCTTTCTGCGTCTGACTTGCTTCACTCAGTATGACAATCTCTAGTTCCATCCATTTGCTGCAAATGGAATTATTTTGTTCTTTTTTATGGCTGAGTAATATTCCATCGTATATAACTCCTAGGCATATACCTGGAGAAAACCATAATTCGAAAAGATACATGCACCCCAATGTTCATTGCAGCACTATTTACAACAGCCAGGACATGGAAGCAACCTAAATGTCCATTGACAGAGGAATGATAAAGAAGATGTGGTACATATATCATTCCTTATAAATTTTTAAAAATTGGTATTCTCTTTTATTTATTCCATTTTTCTCTTCTCCTCCCCCCAAGACCCAAGACCCCCTATTGTTGAAAAATATGTCTAAAGCAGAGACTGAAAAAATAGTGACTAGTGGGCACATGCAACGGCATGCCATGACGTGTTAGCTTACGTGCTGAGGACACGGGAAATGAACCGACATTTGACTGAGATGGGGATTTATAAATGGTGGAAGTTAGTGTCGTGTCACCCAGCACTGAGTTATGTCTCGCAATTGCTCGCTTTGGTTTTGCAGAAGTGTCTGTCAGCAGGACAACAGCAGGACCAGGAAAGCCTGGCGAGCACCTGAGCAGAGGGTTACTGCTGGCATCAGGACTTTTCCCAAGCGCATCTCCCCTGTTCCACCGTCAAAGTTAACGTGAGGTTTATTTACAGGGGGAAAAAAAAAGCTATTGGCAGCTTAGGACATCCAAAATACATAGGTAACATTAAAATATGTTTGTTAAATAGCCACACTGTACTCAGTGCCAACACATTTCAGTATCATCACGAAAAATAGAATATTAAAAATCTCGAAGCACTCATTACCAAGAGAAATTACTTTGTCCCATAAAATTTCTTTTCACAAACCTTCCTATTTAATAGCTGTTAATATTGCTCCTCTTTTTGAAATTCAAGTTTATTCCTGTCATGACTATTTTTAAGTGTATAAAAAGCCTAAGGCAATTTTTCCAACTGTGAAAAAACACAGATCTGTTCCTTCTTGTTCTGGGGAAACATGTGGTCTTATTGCAGAACCAGGAGTGGGGTCTCAGGGCTTGTGACAGGATGGAGCAAACTCTCTCAGGCTCTTTGGGCCTTAGTTTCTTCTTCTACAAATGGTTCTCTGAACAAATCCTGCACTTTTAATTTTCAGTTGATTTAAATCACGTTAATAATCCTTCAAAGTAGACCGAGGAGTATTGTCATGGGTTGTTAATTTTGTTGAATTTGGATTTTTAGAAGTGGTTTAGGAACCAGATGTTTATGTTTTATAAAACTTTGAACTTTTCTTTTTGGTCACTGCCATTACAAGTATTTTGTCCTTTTCCAAAACCACAAAGAAAGAAAAAAAAGTGACCCGTTGCATTTCAAATCCTGACTTCCCTTGCCGTGGTTGAAACATTAAGAGCAAATGAAATGGAAAAGAAGGGAAATAAAAGAATAATTAAAGGCATGAAAAAAGACTAACAATACACATGTAGATTATATAAAAATTAAATGTTGACTCCCTTTGCTCTCCACTTGGTCAACGGAAGAAGATGTTTTCATACTATGGTACATGAGGAGAAGCTGACCACCAATGAAAACAGACACAGGATCTTTGCATCTCTCTATGTCCCTGACACGCTCTGATGATAAGTGACGGAAGGTGCAAGGTCTGCCATAAGGTAGACAGAAAAGCAACTTTCCGGACCTGTCTCCCTGCTTCCAGTCTGTTCTCTCTCTACATTGTCCTCAGGATCTTCCTGAAACACAATCTGTCCATGTTACCCCGTCACCATGTATCCCCAAGCACATAAAATAAACACTAAACTCCTTTGCGTGCCGTCCCAGTAATCCTGCTCTTGGCTCTCTGCCCAAGAGAAACGATGACACATGTCCACAGTGACTCATATGCACGCATTCACTGAAGCACTGTAACAGCCACAGGTAGACAAAACCCAAACGTCCATCACCTGGTGGATGGACAGACAGTTTATGGCAGAGCCGTACAACGCAATGCTACTCAGCCACGATGAGAATACGTGCAACAATGTGGATTCCTCCCAAGTGCATCACGTTAGGTGGAAGAGGCCAAGTTCATAAAGCTACTAACTGGATGATTCCCTTTACACAGCATTTTAGAAAAGGATAAACTGTTGGGAAAGAAAACAGAGTAGTGGTTTCAGAGGCTGGAGGTGGGAAAAGGGGTTGACTCCAAAGGGCATGAGAGAATTTTGAGATACAAAGTCCTAGATTTTAATTGTGGTGGAGAAATTGTAACAAGATGTCAACGCATATGTCAAAACTACACACCACAAAAGGTGGATTTTACCATATGTAAATTACACCTCAATACCTGACTTGACAAGAAAGTTATAAGGAAGAGACAAGTCACATGATTCTCAATGAAGACTCTCGGGAATTCCCTGGAGGTCCAGTGGTTAGGACTCCGAGCTCTCACTGCAGAGGGCCAGGTCTCGATCCCTGGTTGGGGAACTAAGATCCCACAAGCCGAGCAGCATGGCCAAAAAAACAAACAACAAAAAATAAAATCAATGAAGACTCTTATGATAGGTATATCAGTAAGAGAAGCATTTGGGCATAAAAACATCGTTCTTTCAAAAATAAAATTAAATCTGATTTTGAGCTCTCCGCTGCCAACCATGAACCTATCAGGAGGTAATTTGAACTTACTCAAATTCAACTATGCTTAAGAAGCTCCTCCCTGCAAATATAAGAAAAAAGGAAGAAAAATTCTCTCCTTATTTAATATCCCAGCTACCTTTTCTGCTCCTGTCTCTTTCTTATCATTCATTCCACCCTCCAAGCACCCTACTTTTAATTTTTTTTTTTTTTAAAAAATTTGACTACTCTTGAAGTATAGGAAACCATTGCTGCTCTTCTGTGTGTGACTCTAAGCAGTGGAGGGGGCCCCAGGCTTTGGACTGAGACCCACATTTTTCACTGGTTCATTCATTCATTCAATTCAACTACTTGCTAAAAAGCCACCATGTTTCAAGGATTGTGCTAAGTGCTGGGGATTCAACAGAACATTCCTCAAGGAGGCTATTGTCTCACTGGGGAGAAAGCTGTAAATGGATAATGAATGCTTAGAGGAATGAGGGTAATTATAAGGGCGACCAGGAGTGCTGCTAATCTTTTTGGGAAGGGGGAGGGAAAGCTTTCTGGGGAAATCGAGGACCTAAGTATAGACCCAGATAGAAGCAGCATTCCCAGCAGAGGAAAGAGTATTTATTTTGTAAATCAATCCCAAGTTTGGGACATTGTATTTTTCACCATTAGTTATTTTTCTTTATTTTTCTAAAAATCTCCTCCTGCTTGGATACAATGGTTTGGTGCAATATATATATTCTTATTATGGGAATCCGGGCTTTCCAGAATTTTGGAAAGCTCACAGTGGTGGAGGTATTGCTCAGGGACCCCGGCCACTGACTTGCTTTCTCCCCACATATGGGTACGTGGCCTTAGTGACACTGAACCTGCTTTAAGAGCCAGAAGAGGCCTGAAATGCACATTCAGGGAGTTTTAGTTTGGTAGAGAGAGGATGTACAACCCAACTGTAAGAGGTGGCACAGCAAGAATGGGGCTTTTGAAAACATGCAAGACCAAGAGTGGACAGCTGTAGCCCCGCACCCCAGCCAGAGGCGGGATTCAAGATTCCCACGCTGAGGGACAAACCAGCCGCTCTGCCCGGGGCTGCCATCTGCTTTTGATACAACACTGTAAGCTGATTAAGGACCTTAAATTAACTTTACTGGGAGGAAGAGAGAGAGAAAATGAGAACTTCTCCCACCAACTCAAAACCTATCTGAAACGTTGTATTTAGTCAAGAAAAATACATACATCTTGAAGTAAGCCTTTCATAGTTGTTTCCTGGAAGCAGCTTTACTGCCTTTGACAAACTGTCTCCTAGCCACTCTATCTTCACCTCCTGTTACTTACCTGCAAAGCGGTTACATTTCCTTTACACAGACTCTCAAATTTCGCATGAACTTGTGACACTTCTGTGATTTTTTCTCATGGTGTTTTTTTTTTTGGTGGTGGTTGGGTGTGGGAGCTTGGAAAACCCTTCCCTCTATTTCTACCAAAGAATACTCTCTTTCAACCTTCAAGGTCTAGTTTAAATGCTATTTCCTCTAGCAAGTCATCTAAAGACATCCTCGTGAAAAAACAACAACAAAACTTTCTCCTCTGTGCTCATACAACACTTTGTTTCTAGAAATAGCAAAGTTTCAGGCCGTGTTTAAGTTGGCCATGTGGTTATATATGATGTACACTCTCTTCCCCACGCCACCCCCCATACTGCTGGATTGTTAATTTTTGTGAGGAAAGAACTGTGTCTTCCTCATAATTTATTTCCAGCACAGCACATGGTCTGTGCCATGAAAAGTCTTCAATAAATGTTTCTGAATGTACATAAATACATGCAAGCACGAATGAATCAGAATATTCCATGAAATCTTGCCATGTGCTACAACATGGATGGACCTAGAGGGTGTTATGCTAAGTGAAATAAGTCAGACACAGAAGGGCAAATACTGTGTGATTTCACTTATATGTGGATCTGAAAAACAAAACAAACGAACAAACAAAATAAGACAGAAACAGACTCACAGATACAGAGAACAAACGGTGGTCGCCAGAGGGGAGGGAGTTAGGGGGTGGATGAAAAAGGGGAAGAGGATTAAGAGGACAAACTTCCACCTGTAAAATAAATAAGTAACAGGGATGGAATGTCACATAGGGAATATAGTCAATAATATTGCAACAACTTTGTATGGTGACAGATGGTAACTGAACTTATTGTGGTGATCATTTCATAATGTATAAAAAATATCAAATCACTATGTTGTACACCTGAAAGTAATATGTTGATTATAACTCAATTAAAAAAAAAGATATTCCAGAAGGGGATATCCATGTCAATTTGTAACTTAGGTGTATCAGTTATTTAAAAAACAATCGGAAAATTGTAAACATCCAAGATAGAGAATGAATTGAGAATGAGAATAGCATGCTTTATAAAGAAGGTCTAGTCCAAAAAGTGTCAACAGACAACAAAAGAGGGGAGGGAGGAGGAAGGTAAGAGAAAGACACAAGGTAAGTGCAAGACAATCCCCACTAAAGATTTTATAGAGAACACCGATATTTCTTATTCCATTCTAGTTTTTCCATATATTTAGAATTTAGAACACAGTGGCAGAATATTAGACACAACTAACCAGTAAGTTCTTGGACTGCAAAGTTCAGCTGATTTTAGTAGAACATAAAAACTACACTAAGCAGCTTGCTTTTTATGTTCTGAGTCTTGCTTAGTGCCTTGTCAAATTATTTGCTGATAATAATAGTTGACATTCATTGATCACTTACCCTGCTAGACATGTGCAACTCACCCAGGCTGCACAAATTGTCAACAGTAGGAGCCAAGCCTGGAGCTGGGGGTTGTCTTGACTCCAGTGTCTATGCTTTTGACAACATTTTGTTGTATACCCGGCATCTGGCCCAAAAGTTCAGACACCAGGGTATTCCTGCATGTTTGGAGAGTGATGACAGCGTGGAATTAAGGATCAGTATAAGTATTATGTTGTGTAAGGAAGTAGATGAACTTTGTACTACTTGTCTCAGAGGATAAAGGCAGTTAAATAATCACAGTGATTTCCCTTCATTCTGTGTCTCAAAGACCCAGCGTGTACACATTACACAGAGACACCTGGCTTAGCAGGAAGGTCACAGGGTATGGAGTCTGGAGGCCAGGGTGTGAGCCTCACTTCTGCCTTTCTTAGGTGACTTGCTTAGTCTCATTTCCATGAAACAGGAATAACGTCTGACCCCTACCTACCAACCATAAAGGAACATAAACATAAAATATCATATAAATATTAATCATGACTTCCATCTATAATACCTTATTTTCATTTCCTTTAAAATTCTGCTCTTTAATTAAATGGGAGATATGTATGACCTACCTTATTAGTAAACGTTTGAGGAACTAATTTTTTTAAGATACCAGATTTGCTCTACAGTCAAACATTTCTCTGGCAGAGATTTTGGACAACTAATAACTTTGCCAAACCATTCCTACAACCCGTTTGTATTTCCTGGGTCAACAAAGGACTAAGGAGCTATGGGGCCCCATTGTACTCCCTTTGCTCCCTAAACCCTACGGTGTTTTCAAGCAGGACCACATAAAACATGAAGGGTTGCTTTTTGTTATAGGTATCCAAAGGTGGAACTGGATAAAAAATAATCTAAAGAGCAAAATGATTTAAAGGAAGGAAGAGTAAGACCAAAATAAGTCATTGAAGAAAAACGTGCTCTATATCTGAGATACAGCCTGAACCTTTGAAATAATCATGTAATGCTAATTTCAATATTATTCATGTTAAATAGCAGTTAAACCACGACAGACCCTACTACATATTTTAGTCTTCCTATGTTACAACTGGAAGTTAATTTTGCTTTTCTTTTTAAAATCAGTGATAGATTTCAGTGGAAGAAAAAGAACCTCCATGCTAAATTTGTCTGGCAGTGAGGAAATCTATAAATTAAGGCAAATAACAAAAAAGAAGGAAACAACAGAGTGAAATATTCAAGACTTCAAGAATCTAGTACTAGGGTTTTTGATGAAACTCCTCCTGCTGGGTACAGGGAAAGCAAGCCCAGATCTACCAATGCTCCTCCAAGGCACAGGCAGGGATGTTGGTGGGAGCTCTCAGTTCTTTTCTCTTCCATTGACAAGTGGGAATTGTGCAAGGTATTCTATTGCTATGCTTCACACGAGGGTCTGAAATAAATCTGCTTTCATATCGATAGTGGATCATGTTATTGGCTGTTGGGAAACCCAATCGGCAGACAGCCACAGAAGTGCTTCTGGCGGGAGTCTTTGTTATCACTGTGAAAAAGGAAAATTAATGTATTTGATCCAAAAAGAGCCCCTTCTGAGCCCACTTCCTCTAATGTGATATATCCACCTTGCAGGTATATAGTAAGGGGAGAAGAGGTAAATCTTGACAACTCAGGGGAGACCGTCTTACTTGCCAGCCTTTACTGATGACTGGAGGGAAGAAGAAAGGCGGACCCTTCCTTTCCTCCTACAGCTAAGGAGTAACGGACTTTTGTTCTCCTGAGTCAAATATCAAGTACATGCCAGCAGGAGCTCAATATTCAAAGCTTAAACCACACAGTTAACATAAATGTTTTTCTGCTGAGAGACACTAACTAATACAACACAGTAAACGTTATATAAAGGGCAATCGTTTTCCTCTGCCCCCTGTGTTGAAATAATGTGGGATTCAGCTGGGAGCAGTCAATGGATCCAGCAAGTATTCCGGTTTATTAAATGTAGTCTGCTGTCTCCCCATAGGGTTATTTTAATAAATTATACATCACTCCCGTTCTAGAGTAATAATCCTTTAACAGATGTGACCCCATATGTTAAGTTAGAAATTTCAGAGATGCTAAGTGATGTGTTTTCTATACATAACAGAAACCCCTTCAGTGCCAAGGCAGTCCACAGGCTTACCAACAGCTAATTCAGACATTAAGAATTTCATCTCCATGTTCACTGTTCCATGAGAGAATAGCCACCTTCCCCAAATTTTATTTTAGACACAATTCTAACAATCTTGATCTTCTGGTTCTAGAGGCTAGCACCTTTACCTTATTATAAGTATATCAGAAAGAAGTGAGGGTTGCTTGAATCAGATATACACTCAGTAGCAGGATGTAAAAGCCTAACAGACTGAAGTAAGAAAGACATCAGAAATGAACCCAGCTCAAATAGCATTCCAATATGGGTCAAATTGTGTACAGGTAAACAGTGCTACGTATTTCAACAGCCCCAAAAGGTATCTCTGCACAATAACTGATGTTCATTAAAATGGGCATGACAGTCTCTAATCACCAAAGAAAGTTAAACTGTGTGCGGCATACAATTTAAAAAGGCAGAGGGGCATAAAAAGTATTTTAGAAAAGTAGCTACCAACTTGTGTTAATTTTGTTTAAGTGGTGCTTAAGGGTCTTTAAAGTCATGTTTAAATATCTGTTTCCGTGAAATATTGATTTCCCAGTAATGTCAAATAACACAATAATTCTCAAGCCTGTCCGCACATCAGTATCACCAGGGGAACCTGAGACAACACAGACAATCCCAAGCGCCATCAGATAAGAATCATGAAGCGGGTGGGTTAGGGTTAGGGTTAGGGTTAGGGTTAGGGTTAGGGTTAGGGTTAGGAAGCAACAAGACACTCTACTAAAAAAAAGTAAGTATAGGTAACTCTGCTCTGCAACATCTCAGATATATCTGAAGATTAATATATGTTACACACATGAATAATGTAGGTATTTGTAAGCTTAAGTTTCTAACACTACCTTGATTTTTACTTGATTGTTCAGATGTCAACAAGGATGTACACATCTGATTGGTGTTTGTCAGCACTGATACTGGTTTTGATGATTACATCTTTTAAGACAGAAATTACATCTGGCTCACATTCTTTTAGACAACATCAAAGATTTCGCCAAACCCAAGTGGATATCTTTCAATACAATTTGATCATTGCAATGACAGAAATCCCAAGAGTGCCTCTGGAGTTTCTCCCTGTGTGACAGAAGTGAAAACCTGATATTACAGAATGTATTAATTTGGATTTGTAGGAGTACGGTAGACATGATAAGATGACCACAAACTTTCAACAAGCAACCCAACTGTAAAGATCTGGATCTCTGGAGAATGAGAGATAGTTGTGTTTACTCTGGCAATAGCAGGATGATAAAGTGACAAACGATTTCTGATATTTTAACAAGTAGAAAATACATGTTTAAATGGCCAGGTTTTAATTACAGACAAATGTGAATATGGATCAATAACAGAGACATAAACCTATAATTCAACATATTGAAAAATAAAGCCATTGCCTTTCTGAAATATATGTAGTGGAAACAACACAAAGAAAGAGATGTTATTTTCAAATACTAAGGTTGAGAGCATACTTTCGAAACAAAATCAAATTTCTAAATACTTCCATATCATACATGAAACAATGGCCTGCAAGGCACTTACATCAGATAATGAAGGGCAGTGATCCCTGAGAGACAGAGATCAAATTTTTCAAAACCAGTGATAAAAAGAGAACTCTAAATGTAGACAGAATAGACATGTTACATACAGGGGAACAAAAATATGAATAACAGATTTCTTAACAGAAAAAAATGAAAGGCAGAAGAAGAGAGTGAAGCAATATTTTTAAAGTATGGACAGAAAAAAAAGTCAACTGAGAATTCTATACCCACCAAAAATGTCTCTCAAAACAAAAATATACAAAAGCTGAAAGAATTCATCACCAACTGGCTTGCACTGCAAGATATGTTAAATGACATCCTTCAGGCAGAAGGAAAATAAAAATAGCGGGAAATACAGATCTACACACACAAAAATGAAAGGACTGGAAATGGTAACTGCATGGGTTAACATAGTTTTCTTCCTTATTATTTAAGTCTTTAAAAGATAATTATTTCAAATAAAATAATTGTTTAAACAAAAACAATAACCATGTTGTGTAAGCTTTAGAGAACATGTAAAATTAAAACGTCTGACAACGATGGCACACATTCTAAGGGGAGAAGAAAGCAGTTTTTTTGCAAGTCATTTAAGCTTTTTTTTAAATTAATACTAGACTCTTTCCAGAGTAACACAAAGTTAAACAAAAAGCATAGTTTCTATGATATTAAGAGCTTTTTTTAAAAAGATCACCTTGACCACTTAGTATTCTTTTTTTCACAGGTCAGAATATTGTGAGTGAAGAAAAATATAAACACTAAACAGGCAAATTTCAAACCCCATATGTGAAAGCTGGTTTTTAAATAATGAGAAAACGTTGGCGTTGTACATCTACAGTCTGTTGAAATGATGTTTGGTGAACAAGTCTGTGGGAGGTACTCATGGAGATTAAACAAGGACTCTTGGTCTACAAAACTTCCTCTTTAGCCTCTCTAGGGAAAATTCTTTGGACGTTCAGAGATGCTCCACATTTTTGTGAATTCTTTCCTCTCTATCCTGTGCTAAGTCAACAGGAGAAGAGCTTTGCTCTGAGAGAGAGGCAGGGCCCACTGGCTAAGAACGTAGACTTAGTATAGCAGCCCATTTCCTCACTTCACGTTCTGTCGTTACTCTCTGAGCCTCCCCTTCCTTGAGAAGGAAGTATATTATCATAAGGTTCTATATAGTGTATGTGAAGTAGTATAATATTACTTGAAGGTAGATTGTAATGAGTTAAGGATGTATTCCATAAACTCTAAAACAATCACTAAAGTAACAAAACAAAGAGTTATAGTTAATAACTCAACAAAGGAGACAAAATGGAATCATAAAAATTATTCTATTACTCCAGAAGAAGAGAGACAAAGGGAAAAAAAAAGGAACAACGAAGAGATGTGACAAAGGTCATTTCATAAGGATACAGGAGTGAATTCATTAGGAGAACATAATAATCTAGATGTTTATGCATCTAGTAACTGAGCTTCCAAATGCATGAATCAAAAACTGACAGAGCTATAAAGAGAACAGAAAAATCTACAAATCCATCAGAGATTTTGATATTGCTCACTCAACAACTGATTAAAAAAGGAGAGAGAATATCAGCAAGGATAAAGAAGATGTGAATCAAAGTATAAACTAAGTTGACCGAACTGATATTTCTAGAACACTTTCCCCAACGACAGCAAAATACACATCTTTACTAGGGCACACAGAATATTTTCCAAGCTTCCAACTTAAAAAACTAAAAAAAAAAGAAGAGCAAATTAAACTTAAAGCAGTAGAAGAAAGGAAACAATAAAGGTCAGAGAAAATATCAATAGCTTAGAAAGCAAAAAAATAATAAAATCAATAATATTAAAGCTGACTTTGAGAGGAGATAAATAAACTGAAAAAACTCCAGCCAGACAGATCAGGAAAAAGAGAGAGAAGACATAAATAACGAATATCAGGAATAAGTCAGGTGATGCCACTACAGATCCTACAATTATTAAAAGGATAATGAGAAAAAAAAAGGACAATAAGAGAATATTATGAACAATATTATGTGTCAATGAATTCAACAAATTAGATGAAATAGACACAAGTCTTGAAAGACACAAACTACTAAAGGTTACTCAAGAAGAAATAAATAACTTGAATATCCTACATCAATTAAAGAAACTGGATTTGTAATTAAAAACTTTAGCACAAAGAAAACTCTAGTCCCACTCATTTCACGGGTGAATTCCACCAAACATTTGAAGAAGAAATAATACATAATACATTAATTCTCAGAGAAGAGGGATTGCTACCCAACTCATTCTATAAAATCAGCATTACTATGAAACCAAAACCAGGCAAAGACATTACATGAGATGAAAACTACAAACTGATTTTCTTCATGAACATAGACGTAAAAATTCCAAACATAGTTTTAGCAAAGTAAATCCAACAATATATACAAAGGATAATGCATCATGAGATTTATCTCAGGAATGTACACAGTCGGTTTAATATTTCAAAATCAATCAATGTAATTTATAATATTAATACAATAAAAATGAAGAACCATATGATCATATTACTAGGCACAGAAACAGTCTTCGACTGAATCTAAAACCCAGTAATGTAGAAATAGAAGGAAACTTTCTCAATCTTATAAAGAGCATCTATGAAAAATTTACAGCTGACATCATACTTAATGGTGAAAGGTTGATGTTTTTCCCCCAAAGATCAGGAACAAGACAAAGATCTCTACTCTCATAAGTTCTGTTTGAAATTCTACCAGAGGTTCTACCCACTGAATCAGACAAGGAAAAGAGAGAAAAAGCATCCTGATTGAAAACAAAGAAGTAAAACTGTCCTTATTTAGAGGTACTTAAATATCTTTGTACAACATCTGATAGAACCTGAAGAAAACTAATGGAATATGTAAGTCAGTTTAGGAAGGCATCAGGATAGGAGATCAGTATAGAAAAATCAATTTTCTTCCTACATACCAGTAAAAAACAAGAAGAAATTGAAATTATAAACTAATACCACTTACATTTGCATCCAAAAATATGATATACTTAGGACTAAATCTGACAAAAGATGTGAAAGATCTGTACATGAAAAACTATAAAACAACACTGAGAGAAATTTTAAAAGCCCTTAAATAGTGAGACACACCAAATTCAGAGACCAGAAGCCTCAACATTGTAAAGACATCAGTTCACCACAAGTAAAGATATAGATTTTATACAATCTCAGTCAAAACCTCAGCACGTTTTTTATTTGGTAGAAATTAACAAACTAATTCTAAAATTCATATGGAAATACAAATAATCTCTACTATAACCAAAACAACTGAAAAAGAAGTTTCAAATTCTATGATTTCAAGATTTCCTATAAAACGAGATGAATCAAGACAATGTGGTATTGATATATAGAGAGATAAACAGATCAATGGGACTGAATAGAGTTCAGAAATAGAGCCATATGTATAAGAACATTTTCAATGGAGGTGCAAAGGCAATTCAGTGGGAAAGGAATAATCTTTGCAGCAAATTCTCATGGAATATTTGAATCTGAAAATCTGCTCTGACCTATATTTCTCCACTGAATTTATTTGGTTATTTATTTGGTTATTATGGATTCTTTTTTTTTCCAAAACTTTTTATTCAAGTAGAGTTGATTTACAATGTTTTATTAGTTTCAGGTGTACTGCAAAGTGACTCATATATATATATCCATATATATATATGTTCTTTTTTTTTAACATCTTTATTGGAGTATAATTGCTTTACAATGGTGTCTTAGTTTCTGCTTTACAACAAAGTGAATCAGCTATACACATACATATATCCCCATATCTCCTACCTCTTGCATCTCCCTCCCACCCTCGCTATCTCACCCCTGTAAGTGGTCACAAAGCACTGAGCTGATCTCCCTGTGCTATGCAGCTGCTTCCCACTAGCTATCTATTTTACATTAGGTATGTAAATCATTTGGTAACAATATTCTATTGTATATATGTGTCACATCTTCTTTATCCATTCATCTGTCGATGGACACTTAGGTTGCTTCCATGTCCTGGCTATTGTAAATAGAGCTGCAATAAACATCGTGGTACATGACTCATTTTGAATTATGGTTTTCTCAGGGTATATGCCCAGTAGTGGCATTGCTGGGTCATATGGTAATTCTATTTTCAGTTTTTTAAGGAACCTCCATACTGTTCTCCATAGTGGCTGTATCAATTTACATTCCCACCAACAGTGCAAGAGGGTTCCCTTTTCTCCACACCCTCTCCAGCATTTATTGTTTGATTTTTTCATGATGGCCATTCTGACTGGTGTGAGGTGATACCTCATTGTAGTTTTCATTTGCATTTCTCTAATGATTAGTGATGTTGAGCATCCTTTCATGTATTTGTTGGCAATCTGTATATCTTCTTTGGAGAAATGTCTATTTAGGTCTTCTGCCCATTTTTGGATTGGGATGTTTGTTTTTCTGATATTGAGCTGCATGAGCTGCTTTTAAATTTTGGTGATTAATCCTTTCTCAGTTGCTTCATTTGCAAATATTTTCTCCCATTCTGAGGGTTGGCTTTTCATCTTGTTTATGGTTTCCTTTGCTGTACAAAAGCTTATAAGTTTCATTAGGTCCCACTTGTTTATTTTTGTTTTTATTTCCATTTCTCTAGCAGGTGGGTCACAAAGGATCTTGCTGTGATGTATGTCATAGGCTGTTCTGCCCATGTTTTCCTCTGAGAGTTTTATAGTGTCTGGCCTTACATTTAGGTCTTTAATCCATTTTGAGTTTATTTTTGTGTATGGTGTTAAGGCACTCTTTTACATGTAGCTATCCAGTTTTCCCAGCACCACTTATTGAAGAGGCTATCTTTTCTCCATTGTCTATTCTTGCCTCCTTTACCAATGATAAGGTGACCATATGTGCATGGGTTTATCTCTGGGCTTTCTATCCTGTTCCATTGATCTATATTTCTGGTTTTGTGCCAGTACCAAACTGTCTTGATTAGTCTGAAGTCTGGGAGCCTGATTCCTCCAGCTCCGTTTTTCTTTCTCAAGACTGCTTTGCCTATTCAGGGTCTTTTGTGTTTCCATACAAATTGTGAAATTTTTCGTTCTAGTTCTGTGAAAAATGCCATTGGTAGCTTGATAAGGATTGCATTGAATCTGTAGATTGCTTTGGGTAGTAGAGTCATTTTCATAATGTTGATTATTCCAATCCAAGAATGTGGTGTATCTCTCCATCTGTTTGTATCATCTTTATTTTCTTTCATCAGTGTCTTATAGTTTTCTGCATACAGGTCTTTTGTCTCCTTAGGTAGGCTTATTCCTAGGTATTTTATTCTTTTTTTTGCTATAGTAAATGAGAGTGTTTCCTTAGTTTCTCTTTCAGATTTTTCATCATTAGTGTATAGGAATGCAAGAGATTTCTGTGCATTAATTTTGTACCCTGCTACTGTACCAAACTCATTGATTAGGTCTAGGTCGTTTTCTGGTAGCATCTTTAGGATTCTCTATGTATAGTATCATGTCACCTGCAAACAGTGACAGCTTTACTTCTTCTTTTCCAATTTGGATTCCTTTTATTTCTTTTTCTTCTCTGATTGCTGTGGCTAAAACTTCCAAAACTATGTTGAATAATAGTGGTGAGAGTGGGCAACCTTGTCTTGTTCCTGATCTTAGAGGAAATGGTTTCAGTTTTTCACCATTGAGAATGATGTTGGCTGTGGGTTTGTCATATATGGCCTTTATTATGTTGAGGAAAGTTCCCTCTATGCCTACTTTCTGGAGGGTTTTTATCATAAATGGGTGTTGAATTTTGTCAAAAGCTTTCCCTGCATCTATTGAGATGATCATATGGTTTTTCTCCTTCAATTTGTTAATATGGTGTATCACATTGATTGATTTGTGTATATTGAAGAATACTTGCATCCCTGGGATAAACCCCACTTGATCATGGTGTATGATCCTTTTAATGTGCTGTTGGATTCTGTTTGCTAGTATTTTGTTGAGGATTTTTGCATCTATGTTCATCAGTGATATTGGCCTGTAGTTTTCTTTATTTGTGACATCTTTGTCTGGTTTTGGTATCAGGGTGATGGTGGCCTCATAGAATGAGTTTGGGAGGGTTCCTCCGCCTGCTATACTTACTTTGGAACAGCTTGAGAAGGATGGTTGTTAGCTCTACTCTAAATGTTTGATAGAATTCACCTTGAGGTCATCTGGTCCTGGGCTTTTGTTTGTTGGAAAATTTTTAATCACGGTCTCAATTTCAGTGCTTGTGATTGGTCTGTTTATATATTTTCTATTTCTTCCTGCTTCAGTCTCAGAAGGTTTTGCTTTCCTAAGAATTTGTCCATTTCTTCCAGGTTGTCCCTTTTATTGGCATATAGTTGCTTGTAGTAACCTCTCATGATCCTTTGTATTTCTGCAGTGTCAGTTGTTACTTCTCTTTTTTCATTTCTAACTCTACTGAGTCTTCTCTCTTTCTTTCTTGATGACTCTGGCTAATGGTTTATCAATTTTGTTTATCTTCTCAAAGAACTAGCTTTTAGTTTTATTAATCTTTGCTATTGTTTTCTTCATTTCTTTTCCATTTATTTCTGATCTGATCTTTATGATTTCTTTCCTTCTGCTAACCTTGGGGTTTTTTGTTCTTCTTTCTCTAATTGCTTTAGGTGTAAGGTTAGGTTGTTTATTTGAGATGTTTCTGGTTTCTTGAGGTAGGATTGTATTGCTATAAACTTCCCTCTTAGAACTGGTTTTGCTGCATCACATAGGTTTTGGGTCGTCGTGTTTTCATTGTCATTTGTTTCTAGATATTTTTTGATTTCCTCTTTGATTTCTTCAGTGATCTCTTGGTTATTTAGTAATGTATTGTTTAGCCTCCATGTGTTTGTATTTTTCACGGATTTTTTCCTGTAATTGATATCTAGTCTCATAGCGCTGTGTTTGGAAAAGATACTTGATACAATTTCAATTTTCTTAAATTTACCAAGGTTTGATTTGTGACCCAAGATATGATCTATCCTGGTAATGTTCCATGAGCACTTGAGAAGATAATCTATTCTGTTGTTTTTGGATGGAATGTCCTATAAATATCAATTAAATCCATCTTGTTGAATGTGTCATTTTAAGCTTGTGTTTCCTTATTTATTTTCATTTTGGATGATCTGTCCATTGGTGAAAGTGGGGTGTTACAGTCCCATACTATTATTGTGATATTGTCGATTTCCCCTTTTATGGCTGTTAGCATTTGCCTTATGTATTGAGGTGGTCCTGTGTTGGGTGCATAAATATTTACAACTGTTATATCTTCTTCTTGGATTGATCTCTTGATCATTATGTAGAGTCCTTCTTTGTCTCTTGTAATAGTCTTTATTTTAAAGTCTATTTTGTCTGATATGAGAAATGCTACTCCAGCTTTCTTTTGATTTCCATTTGCATGGAGTATCTTTTTCCATCCCCTCACTGTCAGTCTGGATGTGTCCCTAGGTCTGAAGTGGGTCTCCTGTAGACAGCATATATATTGGTCTTGTTTTTGTATCCAGTCAGCCAGTCTATGTCTTTGGGTTGGAGCATTTAATACATTTACATTTAAGGTAATTATCGATATGTATGTTCCTATTACCATTTTCTTAATTGTTTTGGGTTTGTTATTGTAGGTCTTTTCCTTCTCTTGTGTTTCCTGCCTAGAGAAGTTCCTTTAGCATTTGTTGTAAAGCTGGTTTGGTGGTGCTGCACTCTCTTAGCTTTTCCTTGTCTGTAAAGGTTTTAATTTCTCCATCAAATCTGAATGAGATCCTTGCTGGGTAGAGTAATCTTGGTTGTAGGTTTTTCCCTTTCATCACTTTAAATATGTCCTGCCACTCCCTTCTGGCTTGCAGAGTTTTTGCTGAAAGTTTTTGCTGTTAACCTTATGGGGATTCCCTTGTATGTTTTCTGTTGTTTTTCCCTTGTTGCTTTTAATATTGTTTCTTTGTATTTAATTTTTGGTAGCTTGATTAGTATGTGTCTTGGTGTGTTTCTCCTTGGATTTATCCTGTATGGGACTCTCTATGCTTCCTGGACTTGATTGACTATTTCCTTTCCCATATTAGGGAAGTTTTCAACTATAATCTCTTCAAGTATTTTCTCAGTCCTTTCTTTTTCTCTTCTTCTTCTGGGACCCCTATAATTCGAATGTTGGTACGTTTAATGTTGTCCCAGAGGTCTCTGAAACTATCCTCAGTTCTTTTCATTCTTTATTCTTTATTCTGCTCTGCAGTAGTTATTTCCACTATTTTATCTTCCAGGTCACTTATCCGTTCTTCTGCCTCAGTTATTCTGCTATTGATCCCTTCCAGAGAATTTTTAATTTCATTTATTGTGTTGTTCATCATTGTTTGTTTGGTCTTTAGTTCTTCTAAGTCCTTGTTAAACATTTCTTGTATTTTCTCCATTCTATTTCCAAGATTTTGGATCATCTTTACTATCATTACTCTGAATTCTTTTTCAGATAGACTGCCTATTTCCTCTTCACTTGTTTGGTCTGGTAGGTTTTTAATTTGCTCCTTCATCTGCTGTGTATTTCTCTATCTTCTCATTTTGCTTAACTTAATGCATTTGGGGTCTCCTTTTCTCACGCTGCAGGTTCATAGTTCCCATTGTTTTTGGTGTCTGCCCCCAGTGGGTAAGGTTGGTTCGGGGGTTGTGTAGGCTTCCTGGTGGAGGGGACTGGTGCCTGTGTTCTGGTGGATAAGGCTAGATTTTGTGTTTCTGGTGGGTAGGACTGCGTCCAGTGGTGTGTTTTGGGGTGTCCGTGACCTTATTATGATTTTAGGCAGTATCTCTGCTAACGGGTGGGGTTGTGTTCCTCTCTTGCTAGTTGTTTGGCATGGGGTGTCCAGCACTGTAGTTTGCTGGTCGTTGAGTGGAGCTGGGTCTTAATGTTGATATAGAGATCTCTGGGACAGCTTTCACCATTTGATAGTACCTGGAGCCGAGAGGTCTCTGGTGGACCAATGTCCTGAACTGGGTTCTCCCACCTCAGAGGCACAGGCCTGACACTCAGTCAGAGAACCAAGGCCCCGTCAGTCACACAGCTCAGAAGAAAAGGGAGAAAAAAAGAATAATTTATTAAAAAATAAAAAATTAGAAAAAATATTAAAAATAAAAATATTAAAAAGTAATAAAAAAAGAAAGAAAAAAGAGAGCAATGAAACCAAGAAACAAATCCACAAATGGTAACAGGTGCTAAAAACCATACTTAAAAAAAAAAAAAAATGGACAGACAGAACCGTAGGACAAATGGTAAAAGCAAAGCTGTACAAACAAAATCACACGAAGTGCACTGCCTCAATTTGGGATGCTTCATTGTCTATTCATGTATTCCACAGATGCAGGTACATCAAGTTGATTGTGGAGATTTAATCCGCTGCTCCTGAGGCTGCTGGGGGAGATTTCCCTTTCTCTTCTTTGTTCACACAGCTCCCAGGGTTCAGCTTTGGATTTGGACCCGCCTCTGCGTGTAGGTCTCCTAAGGGCGTCTGTTCTTCGCTCAGACAGGACGGGGTTAAAGGAGCAGCTGCTTTGGGGGTCTGGTTCACTCAGGCCGGGGGGGTGGGAGGGGTACGGAGTGCGGGGCGAGCCTGAGGGGGCAGAGGCCAGCGTGACGTTGCACCAGCCTGAGGCATGCCGTGCATTCTCCTGGGGAAGTTGTCCCTGGATCACGGGACCCTGGCAGTGGCGGGCTGCACAGGCTCCTGGGAGGGGAGGTGTGGATAGTGACTTGTGCTCGCACACAGGCTTCTTGGTGGCGGCAGCAGCGGCCTTAGCGTCCCATCCTCTGTGCGGGAATCTCTCTGCTTTGCCCTCCGCACCTCTGTGGCTGTGCTCTCCTCCCTGGCTCTGAAGCTTTCCCCCTCCGCCACCCACAGTCTCCGCCTGCAAAGGGGCTTCCTAGTGTGTGGAAACCTTTCCTCCTTCACGGCTCCCTCCCACTGGTGCAGGTCCCGTTCCTATCCTTTTGTCTCTGTTTTTTCTTTGTTCTCTTGTCCCACCCAGGTATGTGGGGAGTTTCTTGCCTTTTGGGATGTCTGAGGTCTTCCACCAGCGTTCAGTGGGTGTTCTGTAGGAGCTGTTCCACATGTAGGTGTATTTCTGATGTATTTGTGGAGAGGAAGGTGATCTCCGCGTCTTACTCCTCCACCATCTTGAAGGTCTTCCTCCTCCTTCAAACTATGTTGACAAACATCTATGAAGTACCTCACAAGGTATTATGCTGACTAATGAAGAGGATACAAAAATGAACTGTATAAAATCCTGCTATAGACTGAATGTTTTTGTCCCCCTAAAACTCATATGTTGAAATCCTAACCGCCCAGGTAATGGTGTTAGGAGGTGGGGCGCTTTGGAGGTGATTGGGTCATGAAGGCCCCATTCATGAATGGGGTTAGTGCTTTGTAAAAAAAAACTCCAGAGTTCCCTAGTCCTTTCTATCAAGTCAGGACACAGCAAAAATCTGCCATCCACAAACCAGACTTCTTACCAGATACCAAATCTGCAGGTGCTTTGACCCTGGACTCCCCAACCTCCAGGACTACGAGAAATAAATTTCTGTTAAGCCACACAGTTTATGGTATTTTTGTTACAGCAGCTTGAAAAGACTAAGAAAAAAATCTCTATTCTCAAATAATTGACATTAGAAAGTAAAAAAAAAAAAAAAAAAGAGGTAAATTAATGACTAGAATAGAATATTGAAAATTATTAGGCAAAATAAGAATTATAAAATACTTTGGGAACACAAAGAAGCAAGGTATTACTTCTAATAGGAACAATAAGGTAAGAATTAAGGAAGAATTTGGTGTTTAGCTGAGTCTTGAAGCACAGGTCTAACTTGGGATGAGACAGAAGCGGAGAAATCTTCCACAGAAAGAGGAAAATATGGAGGTGGAAACCTGAAAGAGGACAGTTCAGGGATCTGTGGGAAGTTTGGTGGAATTTCACAGGGCTCTGGGTGAGGAATAGTGATGATCAAGGCCTCACAGAAGACTCAGAGTCAGATTATGGAGTTTCTTGAACAGTCATCTGAGGAATTCAGACTCTGTTCCACAGGCAATGGTTACTGATGGTTTTAATGAATGATCATAAATAACCTGCATTTTAGGAAGTTTCTCTTGTCGTGAATACATATAAGTGGAAAGGTAAAGAGTATAAGAAGAAGTGATTGTGGAGAGAAGGAACCCTCCTATGCTGTTAGTGGGAATGTAAATTGGTGTAGCCACTATGGAGAACAGTATGGAGGTTCCTAAGCTAAAAACAGAGCTACCATATGATCCTGCAACCTCACTCCTAGGTATATATCCAGAAAAAACCACAACTGGAAAAGATACATGCAATACAATGTTCGTAGCAGCACTATTCACAATAGCCAAGACATGGAAGCAACCTAAGTGTCCATGGATGGATGAATGGATAAAGAAGATGTGGTATACACACACACACACACATACACAATGGAATATTACTCAGCCACAAAAAAGAATGAAATAAGGCCATTTGCAGCAACATGGAGGGACATAGATTACCATACTATGTGAAGTAAGCCAGAGAGAAAAAGACAAATATCACATGATACCACTTATAGGTGGAATCTAAAAAAAAAAAAAGATACAAATGAACTTATTTACAAAACAGAAATAGACCCACAGACACAGAAAACAAACTTATGGTTACCAAAGGAGAAAGGGGGGTCAGGATAAATTAGGAGTGTGGGATTAACAGATACACACTACTATATATAAAACAGATAACCTCAAAGACCTACTGTATAGCACAGAGAACTATATTCAATAGTTTGTAATAACCTATATGGAAAAATAATCTTAAAAAGAATATATATATATATATATATATATATATATATATATATGAAACTGAATCACTGTGTTGTACACCTGAAACTAACACAACATTTTAACTCAACTATACTTCGTTAGAAAAAAAAAAAGTGGAAGTGATTGTAAGAGTCTGAGGAGAAGCTGTCACAGGGCTGAGGGAACGGCAGTGCAGGGAGAGAGCCAATTTCCTGGCTAAATGAAATGGTTAAATTTTAGGGAAAAGAAGATTTGAAAATAAAACTCTTAGAAATAATTTCATTTGCCAATATCAAAGAAAAAAGCTGTAATTTCTCACCAGTAAAACTTAGATCCAAATCTATCTTCACTCGAATAAAAATGAATCTACTAATTTCACTGTGTTTCTAGATGATCATGTTTTTTTAACAGAATGCACTACTCAGCATGCTGTCACTTAGAAGGTGGTGACATTCTAAAACATGACAGATGACTGTCAGCCTGAAAGATAGGATCTATGTTGTGATTCTTTTTATGAATAACGTGTAGCTTATTTTTATGCAACGGCACACTGCATGTTTGGGTTTTAACAGATGGTAAACTCTTTTTACCAGGGTTTTAAACTTGCAAACTGGGAATGAAAACTATTTCTACAGTACACACTTTAGCTGATCCTAGCTTTGGACACGTTTAATTAGAGAGTGAGCTACCAATAGCACAATCAAGCAGACACATGGGAGAAGCAGGAACTTGCTTCCTTGCTGAATACATTATTTTACCCCAGCAATTAATGGCACGATTGAGTTTTATAATAAATCCCTTAAGCATTTAGCTTTTTAAGTTAGCTGTTTTCCAAAGCAGTGTTAATAAAGCTTTAACACCCGAGGCAGAAGGAAAGCACATGGGGTTCACGGAAGCAGTTAAAAAGCAAGATGCAGTATGAATCAAAGTGACAAGGCAACAAAATAAAAAGCTCACCCAAGTTCATTAGTTTTATGCAGAAGCTATAATTGGCAATTAATGCTACTTCCACCTTGAGCAGAGTTGATATTATATAATCATGGTAGCTAACTGACCCTGAAGGCTCCAGATAAATAATACATAAATAGTTCTAGAAATAGGCTCTAATTTAATCTATTTGGTGAACCAGGAAAGGAACAAACAAAAGGTACCATCAATGTTATTGAAGAAACAAAGGAAAGTACTTTAAAAATCACTGGATATTAAAAAAAAAAAAGAATTATAATTTTCCCCCAAAGTGGTAGTTGTCAAGAGTTTCAAAATGGGACTCTAATCAATGTCAATTGTTTCATAGACAGCATTCCTGTGATACCCTAGTAGCACTGCTCTTGCAGTTAAGATGAGCTGGCTGTATGCAGAAACACGTAGGAGTTGTTTTTCTTAACCCATCATCCCTGTCATTAAAAATACTTAGGGGGCTTCCCTGGTGGCGCAGTGGTTGAGAGTCCGCCTGCCGATGCAGGGGACACGGGTTCGTGCCCGGTCCGGGAAGATCCCACATCCCGCGGAGCGGTTGGGCCCGTGAGCCATGGCCACTGAGCCTGCGCGTCCAGAGCCTGTGCTCCGCAACGGGAGAGGCCACAGCAGTGAGAGGCCCGCGTACCGCAAAACAAAAAAACAAAACAACAACAACAAAAAAATTAGGTATCTGAATTCTCAGGTCTATGCGAAGAGATCTGCACGGATACAACCCTTGTTCGCTAACTGAGGACCAGCCCAAATGTCACACTCTATGAAGACGTCCATTCTTTCCACCTACCCTCCCACCCCCAGTAGTGAGTTATTCCCTCCTTGGTGCTCCCACCGCGTTTTGCTCATAACCTCTGCCTCCTTATATCGTTTGCTTTATTTTATTTGCTCTATTTTCAGGGCACTCCACAGAGCATGGCAAACAAACAAAGCTGAAACACTGGTTAATTTAATGAATCGTCCCTCTTAACTAGAAGCTGCTGTCCCTTGACTCAGTTCCCACGCTCGTTCTTTAAGAAGTCAACACACATAGGGGTGAACCGGGACTATACCTTCACCCAACACAAGTGAATCTCCGGTAAAAGAAATGTATTAGGATATATGCAATTCCTACCCTTACTCCCTTCATCCACATGAGCTGACTTCTTAAGAATTAACTCAAAGGCAAAATCAGTCTTCTCTGATTCTACCATAATCAAATGGACAAATGTACTTATGATTTGAAATAAGTTTAGAATTTACAATATAAGTTGCTGCACATTTGCCTTAAATGATTAATATCTCTAGTAGTGAACAATTTGGAGGATGTATGAAATAGATTCCTTTAACTACCTCAGTGATTTTTTTTACGACTTTAACAGAAAAGAGTTTATAAAAAGTTCTCCCTGGCCATCCAAGAAGGCATCCACAGCAGTGAACCACAATGCCGAGCAGCTTCTGTGTGTAAAGCACAGCTGGGCCCCATCAGGAGAGGGCAAAGCATGAGACAAAATAGTGCAATATATTTGCTCTCTATTATTACGTTTATATTTTTCCCCGAACATCTTCATCCCATATAAGAACATATCTTCCATCAATGATATGTCCTAGGTCCCCAGATGTTTTATAACCTGCACATGATGAGGGTTAAATTAAACAGCAAAAATCGCAAAGAGAGCAGTTTCTGCCCCTGGCTGCTGCAGGAGGGTGGAGAAAGAGGACAGTAGGGCCAGAGGGCTTGAGCACAGTCTGCCTGGAAGTGGGTCTCTCCTAGTCAAAGGCCAGAGAGGCAGTCAGTGTCTTCCCAGGTGGTATCTCTGTAGCGTTGGAAGGGCTGAAGTTGCTTCCAACATTTGCTGACATCAATGCGATAGTAACTAGTGGTAACAGAAAAAGCTAGACTTAGGAAAGCGTCATTGTTCTTTAATACCTGAAGTTTGAGTGCGGGTAGATGGCGACTGAGAATTCGTTAACATTTTTCTCGTAGTCCCGATTTAAATTTGCAAGGTTTAGCAAAGGAATGGGCCCGTGTGAGGTGAGAAGAGGGTTTGCAGATGAGACAGAACATGAGCCGCGAAAGAGGAAAAGGGTCCAGAACCAAATTCAGACACAGACACCCTGCCCAGCTCAGCATCCTACCAACGCCACAATGAGGAAGTAGCTGGTTCTCAGACCTGCGCCGCTGGGGCAGGGGTCTGCTTACCATTTGTGGCGCGTATATTTATCTTTAGGAGAGCTGTTTAATAAACTTAAACTTTCCATAGTATAGGTTCAGCTCCTCTCAGATAATCCTTTTGTTGTCTTTATATTTTATTAAAGAGTCCCTTCAAATTGGATTCAAATATTATCAAGGAATGGTATCGGAACCAAGTGGACCCCATGAAAAAGTTTTAGTTAAGAGGATCCTGGTGCACGGACCAAGTTGACCAGGTCATCAGCATGCCTTACCTAGTACTTCTCAACATGTCTGCTCATCATAATGACTGTGCTCCAGAGCCAGGAAACCACAGTATCTGGGAGTGGGACCCGGGACCCTTTCTGAAAACTCCCACATGTGACTCTAACATGGAGGCGGGGCTGAGAAATGCTGCATTACACACCGGTGCCTACACGGAAGCCAGTTGTGTTTAGGTGCCTCCCTGGTTTCAGTAGCAGTTCATTATCCATATACCAGCTTCCAATGTTCTGGATGGAGGGCGAGGAGGCCAGTGGGGGGTTAAATCAAAGCATTAAGGCAGCTGATAAACCTTGAGTGTCGCTGATGTCCCTGCACCAACCCCGTGCCCTGCTGCCATCACCCTGGACCTAAGAGTCCATGGCAGGGCTGGCGGTGGGCTCTACCCTACGCCAGGGCCTCTGGAGAATTTCAGTGCTCCTCTTCTATGTGAAAATACTTTGTCAGCAAACATCCTCCCACTCCCAGCCTTTCTTGTGGTCTTTTCCCGAATCCCTGTGAGAGTTAGTGGCTTCTCCCCATTCCTAAGATATATCTGCCTGTTGCCTACTGGATGGCCTTCCGACACCACCTGCTGCTCGTGCCTGACTTTCCTGAGTGTCTGTCTGACCTTAGGCTCCAGCCACTCCCATGCTGCTCTGTGCCACTGCTGAGCAGCCTCAATAACAGCAAAGGGCTGTAGGATCTAAGGAGATAAAGTAGAAAGAACATTCTAGCAAAGGAGAAAAGCACGACTGACACGGTGTTATGGATAAATAGACCAGCTTCCCAGGCAGAACGTAATCAAATCCCCCAAACTGAAACAGAAAGGATGTGATTTATTTTCACTATTACTAATACTTTCTGTTGTCAACACATATTTGATTTTTTAATGAAAAATATAAACATATGGCAAGAATTACTGCTGTAAATGTCAGTACAATTCACCATTATATCAGAAGAATGAAAAATGCTGGGAGGAAGGACTCTGTAATCAGACTGAGATAATTCTCAGTAATACCTTTTTCAAACCTAGGCACTCTCCAACTTGAAGTCTTGTTTAAGTAAATGAATCTATTCAACTACCAACAGCACTGTCTTTTTATGGCACATTTTCTGAAAGCTTAGTTTTAAGCTAGCTTGGGCATATGTAGCTAATATGTCACTCCTTAATATGCTTCGGTATACAAATAGACAATGTGTTAATACACAAAAGATGGATTATTCTGATGCAGCATCTCATTTCCCATCAGTTAAAAGAAAATTTAGATCCTAATGATAATTGTAAAACACACTAATAGCTGAGTTTTTTCCTTAAGAAACCTATTTTTCTTCCCTGCTCACGTTGTCACGATCATTACAGAAATGAGCATTGTAAAATGTTGAGTGTTCAATGGGAAACATTAGAACGGGATTTTAATGATAACAAAGAATTTGCCATTATTGTCCTGTGGTGTATTGGACGGAAGAGCCACTCTAGTGGAAACAGGTGCCTGAATTATCACTCGTACTACAATACAGTTAAAAATCATGAAATGAAAAATAAAAACAAAGCAAATGTGTATTTCAACACAGCTAAAAACCTCTGCTTCACTTGCTGAGACTGGTAATATATGCTGAGCTTATTGAAATCACTAAAATTGCTGTAATTAAACTTCTCTCTAAATCAGACTTGTATAAGAGTCAGAAATCTCCTATAATTAACTTATCTGGAGAAGTAATCAGACAATAACTGCTGGTATATTTTAGGAACCACTAAGACTACTGTAGCTGTTGAATGTAATGACTATAATAAGTCTGTAACAGCAGTTATCTCATAATGTCTTTTCACAGCTGCAAGGGTGCCCTGAGTTGGCTTAAGTGTGTTATTGCTACATTGCTCTTCTACATTAAGGGAAAATTCTGAAGCCATAGTGGTGTGGCCTGAACTGAACCACCAGCCTATGCTACATCTAAATGGGTTGTGGTACTAATAATGAAAAACTTACAGTGTTTTAGGGACTGCTAAAGACAATGAACCAAAGCACCTCCCATTGACAGCTGAAAGACAGAAGACCTACATACACTGACGGTGCAGGAACTGAGTTCAAGGCAGTGATGACTTGGTCATGCCCATGTACGTCAATGAAAAGGACGCTAAGAGACCAAATAATTGAAGCTTGATGACAGGTGTCTCCACAGTCAGAAACTACAGTTCTTATCTCAATAAGATAATGAATAAATTCTTTGCTGGAAGCATTTATTCTTTGCCTCACTCTTCCCAAGCTCCCAAAAACAAAATCATCTGAATCAAGGTTGTCCAATGTTTTTGTACATACTTTATTATTTTATAATGGCAAAGTATATGAAAGCATGGTGATATTGTTAGACCTGTTCAAAGTACCAAAACAGACCAGAGAACACCATTCTCTCACGTATTCATTCATACACTCATTTATCCCAACCATTATGTACCTGTAAGGCATGGTACATGAAGTTAATAGAGTAAAAACCAATTGGGAAAATATTTTCGTAATACAAAAATCCAACAAGGGGTTAATATCAGTAATACACATGAAACCACTGAAAATCAACAAGAAAAATATTTTTAACTAAAATACGAAGAGGCAGTTCACAGTCAGGGAATCCAGAATGGGTTGGAGATATCCAGCTTCTTCAATATTCAGAGTGTTTGTATTCTATATTTCACTCATTAAATCAATGAAATATCGCTGAAACATTAAAATAATTATTTGAAGGCACTAGAACATGACTAAAGACAGGGAGAAACTTAAAAGTAGAAGAGTTTATTCTTGAAAGATTGTTTCTACATTGGGTAAGAATGATGAGTTTGTGGTTTTCTTGCATGGGCAGTGTCCTTCCTCACTGAAGGGCGTGGATGGCGGCATTCAGAGCGACAGAGCAGATAGAAATTTAAAGGAGAAATGTTGGAAGCAGGAGAGCCACAGAAGGACTGAGATCCTGAGAGTAAACTCTGCCCAAATCCCTGGCTGATGGTTAACTTTCCATCTTCATGGGTAACCCCAGGGAGGCTGGTGAAAAAGCAAGCAGAAACTCGAAGAAGATGCATTCGTTATACATGACTGCAAAACAAACTACCCCCAAACTTAGCAGCTTACAACCACCATAAACATTTATTATCTTACACAAGTTCCTCCTCCTCCACAGACCTGCCTAAAGGGCTGCTTGTGTGTTCTCATAACATGGCAACTGGTTTCCCCCAGAGCAAGTAACCAAAGGAAAGCAAGGTAGAAGCTGCAATGTCTGTCATGACCTAGCCTTGGAAGTCACACTCTGTCATTTCTGCAATACCCTCTGGGTCACACAGGTTCGCCCTATTCAGTGAAGAGAGGACTACAGAGAGGCATGACTGCTAGGAGGCAGGAATCATCGGGAGACTTCACGGCAGCAAAAACTATGGCAGAAATCGATCTTCAAAACACATAACTGCTTCTGGTGAAATCTGTAAGTCTGTTGTGTCTTGCCTGAATACATTTCTCAATACACACACAGTTCGAGTAGCAGAAAATAGATGTCCTCCTGGCTTGAGATATAACTTGCGCAGAAGGTAGCGCTGGCACAGCAACCGGAAACTTAGACGGGGAATCCCACATGCAAAGGGAAATCTCAGAAGCAAGCCCCGAGATCTGAGTATGAATCCTGCCCAAATCTTCAGCAGACCAGCAAATTATGCAGGCACAGGGCGCCTCGACCGCCACCCACCAGAGGGCTAGACTTAAAAACAGCAGTTAGAAGCCAAAAACCCTGAGCAGAGGCAGTCGCTGCTTCCTACTGCAGGGGAGACAGATTTTTTCCGTTTGAGCCCAAGCAAATTAACTGTGTACAAGACACCAACAACTCCCAGAAAAAGCAAAACAAATTCCAGAGATGCTGCAACATATAACATACACAATCCAGCTTTTGACCAAAAATTACTAGACATGCAAAGGAAAAGGACTCTCCTGACTCAATCAGGATACAAAAAAGGAGGCAATAGCGACTGCCTTTGAGTGTGCCCAATACCAGGTGTATCAGAAAAACACTTCAAATCAGTGATTATAACTGAACACAAAGGATTACAGAAAAAACAAGGTTTTCATGAGTGAACAGATACAGAATCTTGACAGTGAAATGGAAACTACAAAAAAGAAGCAATTGGAAATCTAGAGCTGAAAAGAACGGTGGCTGGAATGAAATTTTAACTAGATGGACTCAACAGCAGATTTGAAATGGCAAAAGAAAGAATCACGGAACTTAAAGATAGAGCAATAGAAATTATGCAATACAAAGGAAAAAAATGAATGAAGGTTCAAAACCTGTGGGACAGTATCATGCAGTCCAACGTGTAACTAACTGGAACACCAGAAGTAGTGAAGAGAGAAAGAAGGAAAAAAAATACTTGAAATAACGGCTAAAAAATACTTAATTCACAAGACCTTTTTGATAAGGATTACATGAGAAACTATGTGAAAATAACTTGAGATATAGTACATTGTAGACACAAAGTTCATTCATACTTGGATATTCTGTTTATAATTCTCCCTTCCCACCATTTAGGCTATTTGCATCTCATATTATCACCATCAGATGAAGAGGCAATCAAAGGAAATGGAGTTAACCACATTTTTTCGTACTACAACTATTTTATTCAGCTCCTACTATGTAATGGTTAATTGCCACTGGAGAGATGTAATGGTTAATCTGATGCATCAAATTAACCAGGCTATGGTACCCAGATATTTGGTCAAACTTATCTGGATGTTGCCGTGAAGGTATTTTTTTAGATGAGAAGATATTTTTTAGATGAGACTAACATTTCAATCAGTCGACTTTGAGCAAAGCAGATTTTTCTCCATAATGTCAGTGGGCCTCATCCAATCAGTTGGAGACTCAAAGAAAAAGACTGACACCCCTCCCACCTCCAAGAAAGAGGGGATTCTGCCTCCAGAATGTCTTTGTCCTTGAGCTATAACATCAACTCTCTTCTGGGTCTCCAGTTTGCCTGCCTGCCTGCCCTGCAGATTTTAGACTTGCTGCCTGTACAATGTTATGAGCCAGTTCCCTAAAATACACCTGTGTCTGTGTTTCTCTCTAAACACACACACACAAACACACACACACTATCGGTTCTTTCTCTGGAGAACCTTGACTAATACAAGGGTGGAGGAGGTCATGGTTCCCACCCTTAAGAAGTTTTTTTTGTGTGTGTGTAAAAATTAAGGGGAAAACTCAAAATACATGTCAAAAATCTGAAACACGAGGTTTCTTGGGAACAGAGAGGAGAAGTACACATTCCAGCCTCGGGTAGGAGATGGGGGTGTAGTCAGGGAAGGCTTCCTGGCAGAGGTCATCGCTAAGCTCAGTTCTGAGGAACAGGAGTTTGTGACTGTGAAGTGGGGAGTCAAGGAAGCGCATTTTGAACAGAGGAAAGACATAAGCAGGAGCCAGATCCTGAGCCGCTTCAGGTGCTGCTGTAAGGAGTCTGGTTTTTTAATCCTCAGGGCAGTGTTCTCCATTTTTGCTCAAATACGTTATACACAGTTGTAAGAATCCCAGGAAAATCTTCATGGAGACAGACATATTGATATTTTAAAAACATGAAAACTTCTTAATTAGGCTTGATTATTGCCCTTGTTGGCTCTCTCTCTATTTTCCTTATGATCACAGAAAACTCAGAAATATCCACATGAGGTACTGGTTGCATTAAGCTGATTTAAGGGCAGTGATATAGCCATCCCAGACTTTTCTCTAAGTTGCATAAAAAATGTCATTTGTTAGTGTAAATGTGACTTGTTTTCTAGTGCCATCTGGTGTTTTGCTGAGGCACTATTACTTTTAAAAGAACACAAGTAGTAACCAGGAAATCTTTAAATGCCTTCTTAAAGACGTTCACAAAATTTAGTGAGTAAGCATATCCTTAATTGTAATGAATAATATAGTGGGACATTAAATATTAGTCTAAATCAAAGGAGAATTTCTGGAAAAGACCCTGATCCAGAAGCAATTCTATCTAACACAACACACACACACACACACACACACACACACAGACATACAAACACATGCAAAAGCACATTCCCTTTTTGCAGGCATGGGTATATTCTGTTGCTCCTCAAATTTCTTTAAAGGCTCACATATCCTGTTTTAATAACTGACATTTGACATGTATTAAATCAGTAACACACTGCATACTTTTAACGTTCAATGAATTTGTTAACGCACAGCTTTTTAAGAAGTCACGTTTGACTCCTTTCTCTCATACCCCACATCCTAACCATTAGCAAATCCTACAGACCTCACATGGGAATATATGCAGAATCTGACCACTGCTCGCCACATCTACCCCACATCCTAATCCCAGGTGTCACCATCTCATGCCCGGACCACTGCAAGCATCTTCTAAGTGGCCTCCCTGCTTCCAATTTTGCATCCCTACATCCAGAATGAGCCTTTTGAAACATAAAGCAGATCATAGCAATCTTCCTCTCAGAATCTCCCAATGGCTTCCCATCTCACTTGAGATCATATTCAAAGCCCTTCTTCAAAGCTTTATGTGATTTGGACCCTATAACCCCTCTGATCTCACCCCCTCCTCTCTCTCTCCCTTCATATTCCTCACCTGCCACACTAGCCTCCCTACTAATCCTCACATGTGCTAAGCACACCTCCCCGAGGGACTATGAATATGTTTTTCATATTCATATTCCACCCTTGGAACTCACTTCTCCCAGGTGGCTGCAGAGCTCACGCCCTTGCATCTTGCATCTCCAAATGTCACTGTCCAAGAGGCCCATCAACAGAGCAACACCCCAGCCCACTGTCATCCTCTGTACTCTTTTCCTCTTTTATATTCCTTTTCATATTTATCACTGCATATTATATTCTATTTTTTTAAAATTATATACTTCCCTACATACACATACACTAAAATATAAGTTATAAGTACCACGAGAACTGAGACTTTGTTTTTATTGAATGTTTTAGCCCCAGTGCCTAAAACAGGGCCTGGCACATAGCAGGTACTCAATATGTTCTGAATAAATGGATGAATAAAAATAACTGTTTGAACTGGACATTTCATAAGCCACTTTTGTGTTGCATGACTTTGTTACTCACAATACCATTCTGTGGCTGGGGAATATGGAATGTGTGGGAAAAGATGACATCCAGTGGGGAGAAACTGATATAGCAATTTTAGCTAAAACAGATGTAAATAAACTGATTCAATTTAAGAAGCTGGCATCTCCAAAGAGGGCCTGTTTTGGAATTAGCCCTATTCCAAACCTATGCCTCTATCAAAATATACTAAACCTGATTCTCTAAAAGAAAAGGATCATATAATTATTAATTCTAAGTAAAAATAATATCTTCCCCCTCTCATCCGTGGTTCTTTGATAAAGAACTTGAGGGAGGTAACGCGGTAGAAAATTAGACAACCTAATGGTTCATCCTGAGACAAATTTACAATTACTATTTTAAAAAAACTCCATTTCTATTATTATGAAATTAATGTCTGGCTATTAAAACATTCAATTTTTTCACCACAGATTCCAGAAATGGAATATTTCCCCTTCCCTCTGCCCTGCCAGTTAACAGCACTGTATGAATCTATCTGAGTAAAAAACGGATGGAATTCCCAAAGCTGACAATTTGCTCAAATAGGATTTTCAGTAAATCTGGGGTAACATTGATTCATTATGTCTTTTAATCCTAAGACTCTTCTTGGATGTCACAATCAATAAAAGACTTCAGTTGCCAACATCCCTCGGTTGGTATTAATATAAGTTCTACATGATGGAGTGAGAAGCCGGTCAGGTGAAGCTGCTGCGGATTCTCTCCACAGGTTCCGTGAAGAAAGAGCCAAGGGAGCCCACCTCCCAGGCCACTGGAAAGATCGCTTTAGGCTCAGAACCCCGGGAGGGTAAAGCTGTGCAAAGGGTACCAGAGGGAACCGGGCAGTGCAGAGGGACACACAGCCCCAGGGAGGAAACGGAGCCCTGCAGAGTGAGCAGCCTGAGGTCACAGGAACGCTGTGCACAGCGTCTGGAGCAGGGTTTGTCCCTGTTTACGTCGGCAATAAGTGACCTCCACAACCCAGCCTCCCGTCTCTATCTCTGCAAGTAGGTGCTGGAGTGAGCCTCCCAGAAGCCAAGCAGTCAGAGTGTGAAGTGGAAAGGCTCTGCTCTGCACAGGCACTTGCACGGGCTGGGCGTGGCGCCCCAGTGCACGAAGAAACCAATCCTGACTCTGCCATGGTCTGGCCCCTGACTTTCTCTCCAACTGCCCTGCACACACTCTCAGCTTATTAGGGGTGCTCCAGCTCCTCAGGCCTTCACTCCCGCCTCAGGACCTTTGCACAGACTGTTCTCTGCTTGGAGTGCTCTTAGCCAAGTCTTCCCACAGCGGCCTTGAGCACATCATTAACCTCCTCAGAGACCTTCTGAGAGTGAGAACCCGAGGCGTGAGGGCTGTAAACCACTGGAAAGGACTTCTGTTTTACCCTGCGGAAGATGTGAAGAGGCTGGAGGCATGTGAGCAACATGATACGACTTAGGTTTGAAAACGGTCACTGTGGCTACTGAATTGAGAAAGATTATAGAGACAAAGCAAGGCCAGTTAGGAGGCAAGTGAAATAATCAGGCAAGAGATGGTGGCAGCTGGGACCCAGGTGGTAGATGGGGGAAGGTGGCAGGAAGTAGCTGGATTCGGGATCCATTCGGAAGAGAGGACAGGGTTTGCTGATGGAATGACAGGGAGGCAGGAAAGAGAAGGTTTGTAGGAGGAGTGTATTTTCAGGGGAAGGTCAGGAGTTCCGTTTTATACTTTTTAAGTTTGTTGCGATTATTTGATACCCAACTGAGGGCACCAGGTAGCCATCAGGTAGACAGCTGGACATACCTGTCTAGAGTTCAGGGAAGAGGCCCAGCCTGCAGTTAAAGCAGTAGTCTTTGGCATAAAGACATATTTAAAGCCATGAGATTTGATGGGATCATCAAGGGAGTGTGTGTAGATGGAGAAACACTCTGAGGACTGATCCTGGAGCCTCCAATGCCTGATGGTCAGGGCGAAAAGGAGCAACCACCCCAAGAGGCTGGGAAAAAGCAAACAGTAGAGATAGGAGGAAAGTCAGAAGACCGTGGCATCTTGCAGGCCAAGGGAAGGAAGTGTTCCGGAGGAGAGGAAGTGATCAGTTCTATCAAAAGCTGCTGATACCCTCCTCTCTGCTTTGTCTTTTCTCCTTAGTACTCATCACTACCCAACAGAGTAAGTCATGAATATAGTGGAAGATGGGGGAGGTAAGGCAGCATGGAGAGCTTGTGTGAGTAGATGATCAGGTGAAATCCCAGTCATCTATATATAAAAGCCAGCCAACGGTTTCCAACATGGAGGAGAAAATTGCGGAATTCAGAAGTTATTTAGAAATGCGTAGGTGTAAACAACTTAAATGTCCATTGACAGATATAAGGATAAAGATGTACTACATATGTACAATGGAGTAGTACATATATACAATGGAATACTACTCAGCCATACAAAAGAGTGAAATAATGCCATTTGCAGCAACATGGGTGCACCTAGAGATTATCATGCTAAGTGAAGTCGGAAAGAGAAAGACCAATACCATATGATAGCACTTAAATGTGGAATCTAAAATATGACCCCAATGAACCTATCTATGAAACAGAAACAGACTCACGGACATAAAGAACAGACTTGTGGCTGCCAAGGGAAAGGGGGGTGGGGGAGGGATGGATTGCTAGGTTGGGGTTAGCAGATTTAAGCTATTATATATGGAATGAATAAACCACAAGGTCCTACTGTATAGCACAGAGAACTATATTCAATATCCTATGATAAACCATAATGGAAAAGAATATTTAAAAAAAAATATCTATAAATGTATAACTGAATCACTTTGCTGTACAGCAGAAATTAACACAACATTGTAAATCAACTGTATTTCAATTAAAACAAAAGAAATGCATAGGGAAGTACTAGAAGAAACAACTAAAAATGTTGGGATGGGACTCATCGATAGGGAGTAGTAGGGTGGAAGAATATTATTTTTCTTTATAAGTCACTTTAAAAATTAGACCTGTGTATCACTTTAATATAAAATTAAAAACAACTAGTCAGAAAAAAAAATGCATGAGCTAAACGCTTGGTTCCCAGCCTAAGGGCTATAAAATAATGGCCACAGGCCAGTAACTCCATATACTCAAGTAGTATTTACATACTGAGTAAGTAAGATCTTGGACCTTACTCGAACTGTACCTTTTAAGCGTAAATACTTCTTTTATCACCACAAATTAAAGCCATTCCTGAAAACTCCAATAATGTTTAATCATTGACGATTTTATCATTCAATTGACTCTAAAAGTATAAACACTATTCTATGATCATCCATATAATATTTATAAATTTAACTATAAATTTAATAGCTCCTCACTCTAATGACCTTTGTGAGAGTTGAATTAAAATTCTACACCATTCTTAAATTTATTAGAATGCCTCTGTCATAAGTTCTCAGAAGGCAGAGATGACGTTTTCTATATGGATGTAACTGTTTGCATGCCTTTCTTTCCAACAATTCAGAGTTCCTTGAAAAAAGAACACGTTCTAATAATCTTTGGATCTCTCTACCTTGGATCTCTCTACTTAGCACCTTTGTCAACAAAGGTGACAATAATAATTAAGGTTTCCTAAGTGCTTTTCCTGTGCTAGGCACTGCTTTAAGAACTTTACATATATTTTCACTTAATTACTATTGTGGAAACAGTTCCTGGAAGTTGGTACTATTATTATTATTCCCATATCACAGAAGAGGAAACTGTGGCACAGAGGCTAAGTAATTCTCAAGATGCATGTACAGTGAATGACAAAACCAGGATTAGAAGCCAATCTCTCTCCAGAGCCTTAGCTTTTAATGTTTATGGAGAATATTCATGTCTGTTGATAAAATCATTGAAATAATAAACTCACTGGCAATTTATTTTAACTAGTGATATAAAATAAAATCATGTTATTCATGGATAGTATTGATTCAGTAACTCTTCCCTATGTATACTTGAAACGTTGATTTGATAATCTCACCTTTTTCTTTTTTTTCTGGATCATCTGTTTTCTTATTTGTTTCTGAAAAGATAAAGCAAAATAAGTACTGTGAGAGTCATGATTCAATATGTCAAATTACAGGACTATCTTTAAATGAATTCAAATAAATATCGTTTAAGAACAATATTTCTGGGATTAAGAGATACACACTCCTGTATATAAAACAGATAAACAACAAGAACCTACTGTACAGCACAGGGAATTATATTCAATATCTTGTAATAACCTACAATGGAAAAGAATCTGAAAAATTATATATATATATATGACTGAAGCACTTTGTTGTACACCTGAAACTAACACGACATTGTAAATTAATTACACTTCAATTTAAAAAAACAGAAAAATATTTCTGGGCAAACCATTCAATTTTCCTAAATCCTGAATTCTTTACACATGCAATTTGTTATAAAATATTAAGAATCTGAATAACTTATAAAAGTCGCCGAGCAGTAAGTAGGTACTGGGCACCAGGCTGAATGTTCCTGGTCTTTAAGGGGTGGAGGGTCACCTTCACCAACAGTAAGTGCCCCTGTGGGTGCAAACTGGGTCAGGAGAAGCCCTCCTCAAGGCCTGTCCAATATTTTTATTGCCTCCTAAAGCCATATACTACTTTATAATAGGCACTGTGTGCTTTCAAGGAATGCAGCATGCCACCCTACTGAGAACACTAGCCTCACTCCTCAAGCACTTCATACATCCACAGGTGACCCAGTGGGGATGCCCACACTGAGCCCAGGTGTGCTATAGCTCACCTGCTGAGGAGAGGCTGTATCAGCCTCTCACTAAGTTCATCACAGCTAGTGTCTCTCCACCAGCGGATGGGGCTGCCGAGCACAGCAAAACCCACCAAGAGCCTGGACAGGCCGAAGAACACCCACCACAGACAGGGAACAACAGCACATGACCTGACTGTGTAAACAAGCTCATTTCTGCATTTATAACCTCCTATCTGGCCTTTGGTTTAGTACAGATTAGGATCTAGTTAATTTTCAAGGTAGACCAGTTAATTTCTGTCCCAGTAGGTACTTATCTAGCCTTTGAGAATTCCTAGGAATGATGTGTATGCGTGAGTTCCAGTGGGGATGGGGCAGAGTTTGGGAGATTGATTAAAAAAATCATAGATTCCAGGGACTTCCCTGGTGGCGCAGCGGTTAAGAATCCACCTGCCAACGCAGGGGTCACAGGTTCGAGCCCTTGTTTGGGAAGATCCCACATGCCACGGAGCAACTAAGCCCGTGCGCCACAACTACCAAGCCTGCGCTCTAGAGCCCGCAAGCCACAACCACTGAGCCCGCGTGCCACAACTACTGAAGCCCGCGCGCCTAGAGTCCGTGCTCCACAACAAGAGAAGCCACCGCAATGAGAAGCCTGCGCACTGCAACAAAGAGTAGCCCCCGCTCGCCGCAACTAGAGAAAGCCCATGCGCAGCAACGAAGACCCAACGCAGCCAAAAATAAATTAATTAATTTTTAAAAAGTCATAGATTCCATCCTTTCCCCAGAGTAGACGTGAGAGGGTGCGGGTGCCATGCAGGGTGCGTTCAGGGTTGCAGTCATGATCATTGGATTTTTTCATCCCCAGTTTCCCACATTCATTCATATAAACCATTTCATTTTCTGGAGGCGAGAAGTAAATCTGAGGCAGGCTCCTGATGCAAGGGGGATTTTTATCCATCGAGTGTCTTTCTCCTTTGAGACCCCAGGTGAGAGGAAGCAAACTGACTAAAAGTGTGCCAGCTTGGTGCCAAGCACAAGGCATGTCTCTTGTCTCCCGACACCCTCCGCAGAAGGTCTTATCTCCTTCTTCGTGCAGAGGAGGAAGCGGAAGCTGAGAAAGTAGAGGGCCCAAGTCATCAAGGTCAGCGGTGCACACAATCCCAAAACACGCTCTTTCTCCTGTGCCAGCCTCTACTTTTGTTGGAAGGGAAACGAAGGCAAAGAGAAGTGCAGGTCTTGACTTTTGCAAAGAGTGGGTTTTATAACGATGGCTGTATACACACTAGCCAGTGCTTCAGGAGGTATGAGGATATAAAATAAAAAAGACTTCTAGGGCTTCCCTGGTGGCGCAGTGGCTGGGAGTCCGCCTGCCGATGCAGGGGACGTGGGTTCGTGCCCCGGTCCGGGAAGATCCCACATGCCGCGGAGCGGCTGGGCCCGTGAGCCATGGCCACTGGGACTGCGCGTCCGGAGCCTGTGCTCCGCAACAGGAGAGGCCGCGACGGTGAGAGGCCCGCGTACCGCAAAATAAATAAATAAAAGACTTCTAGATCACTACTGAACTTTCTAGAATTTCTGATCTTATTAATATATACCCTCCTTATCAGTCCAGGCAGTACATCGGTTAGTAAGCTGCACTCTTGTAGGCATCAGGGATACAGGATAGAAGAAAAGCATCGAAAATCTCCACCTCCAAGGAGCTCTCTCTCTGCGGTACCAGCAATGCCTGCAGGAGGGCTGGGCGTCTCCACACCTTCCAGTAATCTGTTACCTGACACATGGCTAGTGTAATTTTAAAAATCAAGCATAAAATGCAAGTTTTAAGTTGACTAGAGAAGACGGGTAGGTGCTGGTCATGAAGAAAAGTTTAGGGCTCTCCACAAATCTTCCTGCCCCTGGGGGGAAACCAAGGAAGGAGGAGTGGATTGAACTGGTCACCTTTTAAATAGGTGTGGGAGGGCCCTGGCCAGGTGCGCTCCCAGGAATCAGGGCCACCGTGTTTGTATCTCCTGCAATGCAATACCTAGGGTGGGCGAGAGGCTGCCCTAAGAAGGCCTAGCCCAATCATTCCGGCCCCGGGGCGAAAGCTGTGGGTTGTGTCCTCTTCTGCCCTACCTCACATCAGCATGCTGAGATCCGAGACTCGTGTTTGGGTGTGGAAAATACACAGAGCAGGGAATTTTAGCTTCTCGGGTTTTCAGTGCTTAAATTGAGCTTAGGTAAAGTTTTCTAAGAGATCCAGCTTACCTCACTAGCATTCAGCACAGTAGAATAAAGCGTAACTTTGCTTTCCTTTACTCTTTGTACATAGGCTTCCCTGGGAGACCTCCAATGGCCCTCGATGTGCCAAAAAGGAAAATGATTTATTAAAATTTAACTGTCTGCCAGGCATTGTTCTAAACACTTAATGCAGATGATCCCATTTAACTCGATCAGCTCTGAAAGGTAATTTTAATTCTGTAGATCAGGCAACTGGCTTAGAGAGGCTAAGGAATCTTGCCAAGGGTTGCAGAACAATTAAGACGGATTCAGAAGGCCACACTCTACAACAATACTACGTTAGTCATGCTCTGTATATTCCAACAGTGGGCAGTCCATACATAAAAGGGAACTCTACACTCAGTCCAACCCAGAAAATTACAATCTCACCGGTAACTCGAATTTAGTGTTTAAATACATACACGAAAAGAAAACGATGTTACACATTCTCTAACTGTACTAACGTTACTTTTTCTTTTTCTTTTGACAGTCCAGAATCATTTTTAAAATCAACATGAAATGAATGAATAAAATGCTGAAAATCAAACATTGTTCAAATATATGGGACAGCACGGCACAAATCTTCATGGAACAAAAACATTATGATGTTCCTTTGCTGACGATCCACAACTGCAGAGCTCAGTTCTCAGAAATCTACAAAGCGAGTCAACGTGTCAGAATTTGAAGCTGTTATAAAGACAACCAGTGTGGCAGATATAACGGATCACTAACTACTGCCTACAGCACATGTGGATGAGATGAGCTATTTGAAGATAATCGAGAAAAGTTGCATTTAGACTTTCTTTTTAAAACTATACCACATATGAAGATTTCAAACTTACAAAACATTGTGTTGAATACAAGGTCATTTTCATTTTTATGAAAGAAAACGATGTGGACTTTGATATAATTTAATGAGCATTTCTGGTATACCTACTATATATCAGATACTGTGCTAAAAAATGGGGATAGGAAAATAAATGACTCATTCTTTGTTCTTGAATAGCCCACAGCAGAGTAAGAGAGACAAAATGATTGCACCGTGTGGCAGAGCCCAGCTAGTCGCTCTCCTATGTCCAAGTGGACTACTTCCCCAGGCCACTGCATCTAGACGGTGCACATGGCCAGTCTCACCAGTAGAATGCTGACACAAAAGTGATGTCTGCCACTTCCAGGCCAGGCCCTACGCCTCCTGTGGCATCCTCCACACTCTCTTTGTTCATCAGTTAGCACAGTGCAGGGGATCTGCAGAAAACTCCAAAGCCAAAAGGAACAGTGGACAGGTGGTTGTATGGGTCAGAGCCCACACCTCCCACCTGGAAAGAGAACCCTTTGCTGGGATAAACCACTGTCCTTCGGGGGCTGTCTGTTAAGTTACTAGACCCTGACCAATAGACAGTATAATGTAAATGTAGTTTTCAAAATGAAAGCACAGCACAGGGAGCTCTAGGAACACGAGAATGAGGCCCCTAAGTGATGGTGAGGGGGGAGGGGAGGGAGGGAATTCCTAGAGGAGAGGCAACTGGAGACTCATCCCAAAAGATAAGCAGGATTTACCTGGGGTGGGGGAAAATGTGACAGAATACTACATTGCATGTACCAATTTAAAGGGTACAGTGGAACAGAGAAGGTACTGGACCGGTAAGCAAAGTGGGTTTTCACCTAAAAGCAATGTAGAGCCATTCAAATACTCCCAGCAATACTCCAGACATGATCAGATTTGCAGCTGTAAAGTCCTCAATGGAGAACAGTCTGGAAGAGTTGGGAACTAGAAAAGGCAGAAAGGCCAGTTAACTGGTCTGCTGCAGTTCCCCATGGTAGGAATGAGAAACGCAAGGTTTGGCGCAGAAAAGAGGAAGCAGATCAAAGAGCGCGTGGAAGCATCAAAGGAACTTTCTGACCAACTAGACAAGTGGTAGAATATGGAGGATGAGAGGTCATCAAGGAATGAAGGACTTCCAGGTTTCTGGATTAGATAACCAGGTGAATGGTGGCATCAGAAATGGAGAAACAGGCTACAGGAGAATGGGGACGAGCAGATGTACAGAGAACAGGCTGGGCTCGAACTGTATATGGGACATCAAGGAGGTGAAGGCCACAGGCTGGTGGATATTGAGTTCTAGCAAGTTCAAGGCTAGACAGGTGTGTGCTTGAGGGTAGCTGAAGCCATGGAATGGATGAGATCCGATTGAAAGAAAGGCCAGAACCCTGAGGCGCCAGCACACAAGGAAGCAGTATTGGGGGCACACTCATCTGCTGAGAAAGGTGGTGATGGAGACTACAGCACGATGATTCCTTCTAAAGAGGTGTCCTCAGCTCCAACTGATGGCTGCCATGTGGGAGAGTAAAGCGCAGTGTTCTCAGAGCTTCCGATTCCTTTTTCCCTTCTCCCGGGTCTTCAGGTACCGCTGCAGCGCCTGCTGCGTGAGCTTCCGGACACGCATCTGGCCCTCCTTGCAGGGCACCACGGTGCCGGTCCTGCCGAGGCGCACGGTCACTTTCATCCTGGCCCCCGGCGACCGGGCCGGGCTGGGCCGAACAGGTGTCTGGGCCGGCGGGCGCGGGCGGGCACAGAGACCCCGGGGCGCCCTCCGGGCCGGGGGCTTGCAGCAGAGCCCCTTGGCCCCGGGCAGGCGGGAATCGGAGAGGAGGCGGCAGCGGGGAGGGCGACCCCCCAGGTGGCGGGGGGCCGGGGACGCCGAGGTTTAGGGCCCCGGCCCCGGCCCTGGCGGTGGCGCGCGGGGCTGCAGTTCGGAGGAAACTTTTGCGCCGGATCCCAACTCCTCCGCTGTGCGCCTCGCTCTGGGCTCCCGCCTACTTCTTCTTTTTCAGCACTATTTAATGTTAAAAGGAAAATCTTACTAAAAAGAACAGGATCTTAATCTTTTAAAAACTGTCATACAACCATTAAAAAAAAATCACTTTTGCATATTCAATTATTCTGAACGCAATCATATTCCAGCTACTGCGCTAATCTGCCTACTGGCCAGTTCTTGTTGGCAAAGCTAATCTCCATCCAGGCCTGTGTGTCCTCCCGAGTTCCTTGTCACACTGGCATTTGTTCACCCCGCAAGACCCAGACCTGGGGCTCCGCTTCTCCCTGACCCAGTCTTCACTAAGTCACGTGGTCCGCGTCCTCTCTCTCCAATAGCGCTTCCCCAGGTCAGGTCCTATCACAACATCACCTGGACTATTACTCCTTAGTTACCTAACTGCCCTCCACCAGCTTGTGGCCGCCCTCCAATGGCTTCCGCCTTCCACCTGGTGCCCACCTGAGCACTCTAGACTCTAGGCCATGAATGACCTCAGCCAGCAGGCATTTCAGCCTCTCTGACCCTCAGTCTCCTTGTCTGCGAGCAGGGTAGTAACACCCATGTGCTGGGAAAACTCGACTCCCTAACTCAGCACTTAGCAGAGTAAGTGCAGTCAGGAAAAGTGGTCTGCTTAGCCTGAAAGTCTTTTTCTAAGAGTTTCTTCTGGGCATATTGAAGAGAAAACAACACTTTCTAGAACCCCAGAAGCTTCGTCCCTATGTGTCTAGTTCTCCTTTTCTGCCCACAGAATGAAGATCAGAAGAGAACCTTCTGTATCCTATGCTGCCCTTCCAGCTGCTCCTTGGTCCTCTCAACCAGGCTGAAGTTAATATCCCCACCGTGTGATGGTCAACAGAGGATCAGAGGGTACAGGGGAGGGGAGTGGCCGCACCAGGGAATTATCAGAACTTCTAGGTGCCGGACAAAAACCTACACAGGATGGATGCAGGGGCTATTTCATTTTCATTCTGCTCCCAAAAATGTAGCATAATAGTAAATGTTAAACAAAATAAATAAACATTACCTACAAGAAATAGGTTAAGAAAGAGGTTGAAGGTACGCCTTTGTGATTTTAGTCATCAAAAATGCTATAATATTCTAAAATACTAGTAAGTATAAAATGAACCAATTTTGTTATGTAACAAAACAAAAAATAATATACTTCAAAATAAGGACAATGTAGAGATGAATTCTGCATTTTATTGCACTCAAATAACATTCAACAGAAGATGATTACATTATTTTTAGAAAATCCACTGATGCTGCCCAGCTTGGCATATATCTGTAAAGACAAGTCTCATTCGTGGAGATATTTGGAATTAGAAAGTATTTGAAGTTGACCACAGCATAATGAATCTTCAATGTCCAGAGTTCTAGAGATGATTATATACAAAAATCCAGCAAAATTTATTCTACGCAGTTATCAGTTCTATGTCACTCCTAAGTTTCCCTAAAAAAATATGGCTTTATAAAAAGTAGTCTTCTATAATTCACAATACGGAGTAAGAGCTTCAGGAGATTCTGAGTAGCAACTCTGTATTACCCAGATCACAGCTTTAGAAAATTATTGCTTCTTTACTAACATATTACTTTGGGTTTCACTACACTACAGTTCAGCATAACTTACTACATTGTACCGATGACCTCTAATGAGAAAAATATAAAATCTCTTTGATTTTGACCCTAAAAGCAGAAAAAAATGCCACTTTATCTTAAAACAATGTGAACATGATCAAGAGCTCCCCGGACACACAAATGAAACCACTTCTTAGAGTTTTCTTTTTTTTTATAGCTCAGGGTCCTTTCAAAATGAGGGTGTAGCTACCTTTTTTTTTCTAACAAATGAGTATTTTCATCACGGCGGCTATTTCTGAGCCACAAATGACTCACACTAAAAACAGAAGAAATGCTTCAGCGTGGAAAGGAAAGGGCTCACACACTGTCAGACAGCAGCGGGCCTCTGGCTTGTGAGCACTTTTCACACAGCCTACATCACCCAGCCAGAGGCCCTGTGGACTTTTATACACGGAGCAGGCTTCGGCGTTGTATGGGCGTTACTTAACCAGCCAAAGGCAGGACAACCTTTACGTTATGCACCAGTAATTGATAAGAGACTTTCTAAAATTTACACAGATACTCACGGGACTACAGCTATTCTACAATCACTCCGAGGTGTGGAAAAGCATTTTTGCATGATATAACAGGCCATTCCTTTCCCCTGCGTCCTAACAATAACGTTTCCCCCCTTATTTTGAAAAATAAATTAACCATGATAATTTAAACTTTTATTGAAATTTAAAATTTTTCTAATTAACAAGCTAAAAGCTACAGGAATCTCAAATGTTGAGTTTTACCCTGAATACTCGAAGCTAACGTAGCCATTTTTTATAAAGGTATTGCTGCAGATATATACAACGCAAATCTTCACAGCTAATAATGACCCCATCAGTGTCTTTAAGACACTCGTAGTGGTTTTAAATCATGTTTCACACAGTGTATATAAGTCAGCCCAACACAGTTAGTGTTAATTACGGATAAGAGATATTAAAATCCTGCCATGACAATTGCTGCTACCTCATCAATACGATTATTAACTATTGTCTGAAAAACACATAAATGCAGGTAAGACTAAAAGCTGTGTCACAAAAGGAAAAAGAAAAGAAATCCAATGGATCCACTAAGGCTATCAGAAAAGGACATGCAGGAATGTAACATCACATGTGATTTTTGTTTCTAAAAAAAAATACACTAAAATGCCAGTGGACTATGGTTCATTCAAAACATCTTTAGTGTTCATTCCCAAAGATCTTGGTCTGCTCAGAAATTACTTCACAAGATCTATCCCAGCCATCTTTTGCAGCGTATGGGTAAACTGGTCCTCCTGTGGTGGTAGGGGCAGCCTTTCTGAAGCTTTAAGTATCTGCAAAGATAAGGGGAAATCTAAATTAAAGGACCAACTAGACATAGACTGCGAAACTGCTTCATTTTTACTCTACTTTTAAAAAACCCAGCAACAGAAGTAAATGCTTTTTTTTTTTTGTATTGTTGTTGTTTTTAACAGCAACAGGGTAACAGAATGATTCACTACCTAGAGTAGTCCCTGGGGGCCCTACTACTATGAAAGTAGTTCCTACTGCTTTCATTGCAAAGCTAATGAACATCAGAGGTTCTCTAGAGCATCTGAGAATTACAACTGAATTTAAAAATGTCAGTCTTTTGCGAAATACAAATTAAATTAAATTTCTCCCATCAATGTTTTCACTGTATTAAAAAGAAATGCAATAGAGGGGGGGAAAGTCTAGTATGGCATTTGAAACACAAATAAAGGAAGGATTTTCAAGGGGCAAGAGGATACTGAAGTTGCAGTTAAAATATATTACTTTAATAATCTTATATCAATTTTAATGTTATTGAAGATATAAGTGGTTGGTAAAAAAAGTATACACTATTTTAAAAGAAGTAAAATTCATTCCTGTCCAACTTTCAACAAATATTTTCTTATTCCGAACTCTAGTGTCTGATTTATTTTACTACCACAGCACTGGATCTATGTTACAATTAGAGTAAAAAAGGCGTTTGTGGGCTTCCCTGGTGGCGCAGTGGTTGAGAGTCCGCCTGCCGATGCAGGGGACGCGGGTTCGTGCCCCGGTCTGGGAGGATCCCACATGCCGCGGAGCGGCTGGGCCCGTGAGCCGTAGCCGCTGAGCCTGCGCGTCCGGAGCCTGTGCTCCGCAGCGGGAGAGGCCACAACAGTGAGAGGCCCGCGTACCGCAAAAAAAAAAAAAAAAAAAAAAGGCGTTTGTGCACATAAAGGCCCAAATTCCGATATAATTTCTAAAGCTGGATTGTGATCCTTCCTTCCTCCCTCCCTCCCTTCCCTCCTCCCCTATGTATCTGTCTACATGTGTGCATACGTGTGTGTGTGTAACCAGAAATTTTTATGTAAGCAGAATTATTTGGTGCTAACGAGAAGGAACTGGAAATTATATGTATACTTTTGTACATCCAACAGAAATGAATGTTTGTCTACCAAGAGACATGTATAAGAATATTCACAGCCGCTTTCTTCATAACAGCCCCAAACTAGAAATAGTCCCTGCAGCCATAAACACAGAATGGAATTTTTACATGGAATATTACAGTAAATAGAACTGATAAAACCAATAACTATAAATATCAAAGGATGAAACTCACAGTCATAATGATGAGCAACAGAAACCAGTCACAAAAAAAGTGTATATATATGTGTGTGTGTTTACTTGCGGTTCTATTCAATCAAATTCAAAGACGGGCAGATCAATCTATGATGACACGGGTCAGAACGGTAGTTATCATTTGTGGGCGCGTTACTGGGGGAGGGGAGAGGGAGAGACCTCCAGGGGCTGGAAGAACTCTGCGTAGTGGGTACAAGAATGTATCACACGTACAAGTCCATCAAACTGTACCCTCAACATGTGAGCACCTCCCTGTGTGTAAATTACACCTCAACAGAAAGAGTTTTAGAAGATGGGTTTGACCTTAGGTTCTCTTAGAATTTAACCGTTAGCTGGATTGTGAGGAATAAGCACTTCTGTAACCTGTGCAATCAAAAATCCTGGAGACCATGGGAACTTATTCAAAGAATAACAAGGCAAACAACGTAAAAGCTCAGTTACAGCTCTGAATGGCTCAAGTTATGCCCCTACGTATTTGAAGAAGTCTCCACTCAGAAGTAGTCCACCAAGTTGCAAACCCAGCGTCTCCAAATTCAGGCCAGTGGTCTCTGCTACCCTCTGTTCCTCCCGCCTTCTGTATCTCCATTAAGGTTCCATCATTCATCCATTCAAGCCGGAAGCACAGGAATCAAGCTCGACTCTTCCCCCTCAACCAGCCCCTCTCCCACCAAATTACCTCCACCGCCAGGGTCCGTGAAATCCGTCCCTGCTCTGCGTCCCTGCCACCAGTTCCAGGTCCCACCACTTCTGCTTAGATGAACACATCTGCCCCCTGACTGGTCTCCACCTCCTCACAGGACCTCCTCTGTTCAAATCTGGATCTGATCACACGACTCCCCGCCTTGGAATTTTTCTGCTGCTTCCCTGCACTTTCAGGCCCACGTTCAAATTCACAAACATTGTTTACGGGATCCTCCGAGAAGCGCCGCCTGCCCATCCACACTGTCTACTTACACCTGTACCTGGCACCCCACCTTGGACTTTGTGCTGCACGCACTTGCGTGCCCACCCCCGACGTGCCAGCTCCTTCACTTCCAGCAGCTCCTCAAGGCTCCGCTCCAGCACGACCACACGTGGGAGGCCTTGCCTCACGCTTACACTCTGGGCCCCAAAGTCGGGTTAGTTCCCCCTCCTCTGGGTGCTGCCCTGTGTACCACTCTGAGAAGTTAATGACGCTGTATTGGTTGCTATCCCCAGCTGTACACCCACAGGATGGGATTATCACAGCGATAAGTATGTTACTATGAACTTTAATATGCAATATTAAGATTGTATAACCTAGTCGTAGAAAGATCGGGGAAGGCAAAGTAATCATCAGTTAGATTCCGAGGGCCAGGAAAACAGATACCCAGCATTTTGCAGAGGGCCTCAGTTTGCGTTTTCCACTGAATAAGGAATTTTAAAGATTGAAAGGTAGTAAGGTAGTAAGGAAATGGGTCCCACGATTGTTTCCTCAGTTCACATAGTTCAACACTGTTGCAAAAGCAGTCACCTTATTGTACAAAATAGAGAGCGATTTATGAATATTATTCTTTTGTAAGACTGAATAATTTAAAAAATGTAATATAAAGTAAGACTAAGAAGATAATAGGAAATAAGCAAACCCAGTGCAATCATTACAAATAATTATTGCTGACTCTCCGCCTCACATCCTCTTTGGTGAAGGTCAAACTGCAGCCGTGCAGTGCATCACTCAAATTTTTATGACACCAGAATGTAAGACAAATGCATTACAACTGACAGGTTACAACTCCTTGATCAGGGCTCTCAGAATTTAGCTTCTCTTGATCCACCTCAGAGATCAGGCTAATTAATTACTAAACAACAAGAGCCCCCGCCACCATTTACTGGGAGCTCATTGTGTGTCAGGAAACATGCATATGAATCCAATCTTCATTTTCATTTACTTCAGCTGTTAAACATCTCATCAAAAAAGGCACCTTATTCCAGCCCCCCAACCACTTAGTATTTTGTATTTATGTTCCAAGGAAATTCTTGGACTGCATTTATAAAACACCAAAGTAGAAGCACAGAACTTTTTGGTCAGAAAATATTATTACGTTTCCTACCTTCATTCAAGTCAGGTAAATATTAAAAAATATCAACTATAACTAGAAAAGAGTCAGTGTTGCAGAAACTCGTTATTTTTAGGAATACTTATGAAACAATTTTCTTGAGAGGAATGGACAGTAATCAAAATGCAAATTCAGTAACCTGCCCTGCATCCTCAGGTTAGAAACGAGGCATTCTGTGAAGCATTGCTCAACAACGAAGAGGAAATTACAGAAGCAGGGCAGAAACATCGACCTTCCCTGCTCTGTGCATCTTTCCTAAACACAAAATATACTCATATGCCCAGCAGTCATCTTGTAAAAGATCAATTTCTCCATGGATTTCTTTTCTCACTCATATCACAATACCAACAATGCAGCTCCTTTAGTATTCGTATATATTTTAAATGTACAACACGCCACAACTATCAAAACCTGAAACATCCCAACTGTTAAATAAGCAAATATGAGCTGTGGTGTAACTAAAAACACTCTTTGATTAGAAAAGGTTGTTTTCCTCTTGAAATTTAGTATTTCACTAAATTTTGGAAGGCACAATTATTTCTACCAAAATCAGTAATACGAATGTACATCATTGCTACAGAATTCACATTAAGCATCATGTGAAAAACGTGAGTAAAAATTGAACCAATAAATGACACAGAAAGAAAACAAATGGAAATAAAACAGAGAGACAGGAAGAAATACAAAAATCCTCTCCTAATGAAACATTTTTTTCCCACTTTGAAAGCAAGAGGTTTCTATGTTAATTTCCGACTGCAGGTATGGTTAATGTCATCTCTGAAACGCATCTGAAAGCACAGGCCTTGGTTGAACTCATCGGTGATGAGTTTAAACTCACTGATGATGAAAGGGACATACGGGGGAAGGGAGGAAAAAGCAGAGGGACGGGTGTAACACAGTGGGCTGGCAGGAAGGACTGCCTGGGTCACGCAGGGCACAAGGGTGCTCTCGGGGAAGACTGGGGAGGAGGAGGGCCAATGTCACTAATTTAAACACTATTAATCTTTTATCTGAAGGCAAGTCTGATTCCACATCCTCCATCAGATAGCCTGTCAATCAGAACGAAAGGAAAAAAAAAAAAAAGCCTAACTTCCACTACTAGCACCATCTATAATGGAAGCCTACCTAACTTCCACTACTAGCACCATCTATAATGGCAACAATCATACAGTACTTTGATCATGAGTACTCCTCAAAGTCTAGCTCAACAAATATGTACTAGACTCAGTCTGATGTCTATTTCCCATTACTTCGGCTCAACTGACGAAAACACGGAACAGTTTCTTTTTAAATTTAGGTATAATTAATCCTCCTCTCTCAGGAATTCTACTCTTCACAGAATTATTCCAACTAGTGTATCAGCAGCATCTTTTAAACAAAAAAGGAAAAAGCGATACATCTGACAAAATGCCATACCTGGTGGTACTTCTCGCTGTTCCTCCGCATGGGGCACGTGCACCTCTAAAATAAATAAATCATAAATCATAAAACACTGCATTACAGATTGCTGACCAGTATTTAAAATACAGACCACCGATCTTTAAGTTACAGTGATCATTTTCACAGACTTTTTTGGGTGTTCAACTGCAATTATCATAAAACAATAGGTTTTTCCACCATCCCAACACAGAAAAATTAGCTATAACTTCGTAAAATGTTGTGTATTTCTCAACTGTCCTGAACTACAGGCTTTAAAACATTATCTGCCTAACTGACTGACCTCAAAACTCAGTCTGGCAAAGGAGATATGAACTAAAACCTAAGTTTTCACCACAATTTTGCATCAGACTTGATAAGAAAGCTGAAGAAAGACATTTAAAGCATCTCGTTTCTTCTTAATGGCACAAAAAGTCAAATTGAAACTGAATCTTAAAAATATATCACTATCTTTAATAAACTTGTTTTTGAAAAATAATACTCAAGGTTAACATATTCTAAAACTAGCCAGAAATGTGGACGTGAACGTTAACATCTAGTCTTTTTCCTTGGCTACTTCAACCTACTTACAACTAAAGAAACTGTAAGCCTCCACACTCAACAGTATAATGATATACTGACTTGATTCACTCTATAAAATTACATCACATATTTACATCTTCATCCCTACCAACCCCTGTAACATTACCGTAATCGAGAGGTAAGATTGTATCTGCTTTCCCTTTGCTCAAGATTTTTAACAGGCTTCGGTCAAAAGGAGGAATTTTTATTAGCATTTTCTAAAACTCAAAATATTTATGCAGCTATTTTAATCATTTTTCTTCTTGCATTACTTTGCTTCTAATTTTAAGAATGATACATGCTCAAAACAGTTGGAAATATTTTAGATAAAAGTAAAAAGGAAACAGAAAACTATCACACATATTCTCCCTGACCCCTGTTAAGCTTCTGGAAGAGTTCCTTCTCCTAGTGGCAGCACCACGAATGTTCACTAGCTTTCGGTGTTGTGACTGGCTTGTTCATGGTTTGCCTATTTATTTGGTTCTTAATAATCTAGAGACATGTTAGCACTTTACCAACTTGACCAATATTTTTCTCAGAACTTCTTTTACTTTTGTCATTTTAGGTATATTTGAAAAACTTGTATGCATCGTAAAGTATTAACCACATCCGTTGTTATTTTCATCCCTGATGTTATACTAAGAGAGACACTATTACTGTGATAAATTTTCATCCAAATTTATTCTGAGAAAAATGTACATTTAACAAACTTATCTGAAATGTATTTTGGTAATGATATAACAAGATTTTTTAAAAGAAATAATTCGTTATATTAGCACAACCTGAAAGTATTGCCTATTGATAGAGCCTACTTTGTCTTACTCCAGGACTTTGTAAATCCACTTCAGTATGGCTTTGACCCCCATCAATCTACTCAAATAGCTTTTGCTGAGATCACCGACATTCTCCACATTGCCAAATGCGATCGATGCTTTGCAAGTCCTGAAATTCCAATGGCAGTAGCACAGAACATACTCTCCCTTCCTTCTGCTCTTTCCCATCCTTCCCTGCTGGTTTTCTCACTGGCTATGCATGCTCCCTCAAACGTCACAATGTTGGGATTCCTTAGAGCTCAGTTCTGGAACTGCTGGTCTACTCCCTCTGCACTCACCTCCAAAATGATGTATTTCCATGGAATTGGCACCATCTCCATGGGGATGGCTCCAAGCATTCACATCCATCTCAGATCTCACCCATCGGGCTCAGATTGGCATATCCAACTCCCTACTTGACGCCTCCACCTGGGCATCTCACCCATCGGGCTCAGATTGGCATATCCAACTCCCTGCTTGACGCCTCCACCTGGGCATCTCACCCATCGGGCTCAGATTGGCATATCCGACTCCCTACTTGACGCCTCCACCTGGGCATCTCACCCATCGAGCTCAGATTGGCATATCTGACTCCCTACTTGACGCCTCCACCTGGGCATCTCACCCATCGGGCTCAGATTGGCATATCCGACTCCCTACTTGACGCCTCCACCTGGGCATCTCACATAATTCCTGAACATAAAATACCTAATATGGAATCTTTGATTTTCTTCCCTAAACCAGGAAAGAAAATCATTTCTTCTCAGTAAACAGCCCTAACACCCAACAGTTATTCAAAGCAAACCAAAGGCCCCTTTATTCCTCTTTACTTCACCACCATCAGGAAGTTCCATCAGTTGTAATTCTAAAATACATTTCAAGTTTAAAACTTGCCCCTCCATTTCCACTTCATGGTCTTCCTCCAGGCCACCATGATCCCTTCTCTGGATTAGGACTCAATAATTTCCTAACAGGGTGGTCCCTGCTTCCCTTCTTGCTCCATCCAATCCATTCTCTAAGAGTACAAGTAATCTTTCAAAACATAAATCAGATTATGTCATATCTCACAAGTATTTCCATAGATTCTCACTGTACTCAGAAAAAAATCCAAATTCCTTACTAGGTCCTCCAAGGCCCCAAATGATCTGTCCCATCTCTTTACTGCTTAAGCCAATTCAGATTCAGTTTTCTGTTACCTGCAGCAGAAAGTAACCTTACTGACACAGAAGGGTTTAAGCACAGGACTGACATAGCCAGATGTGTACTTCTGAAGAGCTCATCCTAGTGACACTGTGAAAGAAGGATTTGAAGGCGACAAGCATGGAGTTAAGAAGACTAGCTAGCAGGCTAGAGCCATTGTCCAGGAAGTTGATGAGGGGCTGAACTAGATTACCAGAGCTTCAGAGGAAAGAATAAATTTGAGAAATGTTTAAGGAGACTATTCAACAGGACTTGGGATTAGCTATAGAGAGAGGGGGAGAGGACACAACACCCACATTTCTGGTTTGGGAACCCGAGGACTTATTGATGCAACCAGCCAAGATGGGGGAAGACAAGGGAAGAGAAGTTTGGTGGGCGAGTGACGGTGACAAGTCTCCTCTCGCTGTGCACTCAAGTGCCGCAGGAACATAGAAGCTGCGGGCTGGGCCAGAGGCGCACAATCCAGAGCCCCACTGCCCAGCAGAAGGAATTCCCTGAGCAGCCTCTGTTACGCCCTCTACTGGCTGATCAAAAGGTTAGGAAAAAACTGTATTTTTTTTTTCAGTTCATCCCTAATGATTTTAATGTTTTTATTGGAGTATAATTTCTTTACAACGGTGTGTTAGTTCCTGCTTTAAAACAAAGTGAATCATCTATACATATACATACATCCCCATATCTCCTCCCTCTTGCGTCTCCCTCCCACCCTCCCTAGCTCAGCCCTCTAGGTGGTCACAAAGCACCGAGCTGATCTCCCTGTGCTATGCGGCTGCTTCCCACTAGCTATCTATTTTACATTTGGTAGTGTATATATGTCCATGCCACTCTTTGTCCCAGCTTACCCTTCCCCCTCCCCATGTCCTCAAGTCCATTCTCTATGTCTGTATTCCTGTCCTGCCCATAGGTTCTTCAGAACCTTTTTTTTTTTTAGATTCCATAAATATGTGTTAGCATACGATATTTGTTTTGCTCTTTCTGACTTACTTCACTTCGTATGACAGACTCTAGGTCCATCCACCTCACTACAAATAACTCAGTTTCGTTTCTTTTTATGGCTGAGTAATATTCCATTGTATATATGTGCCACATCTTCTTTATCCATTCATCTGTCGATGGACACTTAGGTTGCTTCCATGTCCTGGCTATTGCAAATAGAGCTGCAGTGAACATTGTGGTACATGACTCTATTTGAATTATGGTTTTCTCAGGGTATATGCCCAGTAGTAGGATTGCTGAGTCGTATGGTAGTCCTACTTAGTTTTTTAAGGAACCTCCATAGTGTTCTCCATAGTGGATGTATCAATTTACATTCCCACCAACAGTGCAAGAGGGATCCCTTTTCTCCACACCCTCTCCAGCATTTATTGTTTGTAGATTTTT
>NW_020837977.1:13240488-13349827 GCF_003676395.1 Aethalodelphis obliquidens | reverse complement strand
TTTTTTTGCGGTACGCGGGCCTCTCACTGTTGTGGCCTCTCCCGTTGTGGAGCACAGGCTCCAGACGCGCAGGCTCAGTGGCCATGGCTCACGGGCCCAGCCACTCCACGGCATGTGGGATCTTCCCGGACTGGGGCACGAACCCGTGTCCCCTGCATCAGCAGGCGGACTCTCAACCACTGCGCCACCAGGGAAGCCCTATTGTTTGTAGATTTTTTGATGATGGCCATTCTGACTGGTGTGAGGTGATATCTCATTGTAGTTTTGATTTGCATTTCTCTAATGATTAGTGATGTTGAGCATCCTTTCATGTGTTTGTTGGCAATCTGTATATTTTCTTTGGAGAAATATCTGTTTAGGTCTTCTACCCATTTTTGGATTGGGTTGTTTGTTTTTTTGATATTGAGCTGCATGAGCTGCTTATATATTTGGGGGATTAATCCTTTGTCAGTTGCTTCATTTGCAAATATTTTCTCCCATTCAGAGGGTTGTCTTTTCGTCTTGTTTATGGCTTCCTTTGCTGTGCAAAAGCATTTAAGTTTCATTTGGTCCCATTTGTTTATTTTTGTTTTTAGTTCCATTTCTCTAGGAGGTGGGTCAAAAAGGATCTTGCTGTGATTTATGTCATAGAGTATTCTGCCTATATTTTCCTCTAAGAGTTTTATAGTGTCTGGCCTTACATTTAGGTCTTTAATCCATTTTGAGTTTATTTTTGTGTATGGTGTTAAGGAGTGTTTTAATTTCATTCTTTTTTTTTTTTTTTTGTGGTACGCGGGCCTCTCACTGTTGTGGCCTCTCCTGTTGCGGAGCACAGGCTCTGGACATGCAGGCTCAGCAGCCATGGCTCACGGGCCCAGCCACTCCACGGCATGTGGGATCTTCCTGGACCAGAGCACGAACCCGTGTCCCCTGCATCGGCAGGCGGACTCTCAACCACTGCGCCACCAGGGAAGCCCTAATTTCATTCTTTTACCTGTAGCTGTCCAGTTTTCCCAGCACCACTTACTGAAGAGGCTGTCTTTTCTCCACTGTATATTCTTGCCTCCTTTATCAATCATAAGGTGACCATATGTGCGTGGGTTTATCTCCGGGCTTTCTATCCTGTTCCACTGACCTATATTTCTGTTTTTGTGCCAGTACCATACTGTCTTGATTACTATAGCTTTGTAGTATAGTCTGAAGTTAGGGAACCTGATTCCTCCAGCTCTGTTTTTCTTTCTCAAGATTGCTTTGGCTATTCGGTGTCTTTTGTGTTTCCATACAAATTGTGAAGTTTTTTGTTCTAGTTCTCTGAAAAATGCCATTGGTAGTTTGATAGGGATTGCATTGAATCTGTAGATTGCTTTGGGTAGTAGAGTCATTTTCACAATGTTGATTATTCCAATCCATGAACATGGTATATCTCTCCATCTGTTTGTATCATCTTTAATTTCTTTCATCAGTGTCTTATAGTTTTCTGCATATAGGTCTTTTGTCTCCTTAGGTAGGTTTATTCCTAAGTATTTTATTCTTTTTGTTGCAATGGAAAATGGGAGTGTTTCCTTAATCTCTCTTTCAGATTTTTCACCATTAGTGTATAGGAATGCAAGAGATTTCTGTGCATTAATTCTGTATCCTGCTACCTTACCAAACTAATTGATTAGCTCTAGTCATTTTCTGGTAGCATCTTTAGATTCTCTATGTATGGTATCATGTCATCTGCAAACAGTGACAGCTTTACTTGTTATTTTCCCATTTGGATTCCTTTTATTTCTTTTTCTTCTCTGATTGCTGTGGCTAAAACTTCCAAAACTATGTTGAATAATAGCGGTGAGAGTAGACAACCTTGTCTTATTCCTGATCTTAGAGGAAATGGTTTCACAAAAACTGTATTTCTAATACAAAAAAAGGCAAAGCCAAGTTGCATATTGTGAGGTTAGTTCTTTTACATAAAACAATATATGTGGGTTGGGTTGGATGAAGTTCTTTCTAGGGATTCTGAGTTTCCATTTTCTAATTCTAATTGAATAAAAAAACAGACTCAGTTATATTTTCCATAGAAAACTGAGTAATAGGAGGTGGGAGAAAACCTGAGTGCCATCCAGCCTGCTCCAAGGATGATCAGCTTAGACAGAGCGGCCCACAGCTCCTGTGCTGGGGTCTCTCCCAGCAGCAAAGTGGACAATGAGGGAAGTTCTAGCATCCCCTCTCCTCCTCTCCCCTTCCCCCTCCCCATCTTCTCCAATTCAGTTGACTGTACTTTGTCTAACCAAGCTCAGAAGCAGTAACATTTAATCTGAAAACTGACAATCAGTGGATCATAAATGAATTCTAAGATTAATCTCATGAGCAAAATTCCCCATGACACGTTCCTGTGAGCACACAGACTCCAGGGTCAACTGCCGGCCCCAATGCTGGATTGAAGACCAGCCCGGCCACTCTAGCTGGAACCCGGGCAGCCACCTGACCTCACCTCAGGCTCTCAGCCCTTCATTTGTAAAGTAAGTACAATGCTATTTGCCCAGGTTCCTCTTCAGTGCCTATGGTGAGAAACAATGGAAACAGTATATGGGAACGAGCTTTGCAAACTGTTATGAACTTCAGAAATCTAAGTCGTGTCCAAGCACGACTATGTAACATACGTAACAGGTTTTATTTTTCTGAAACAAATCCTTCAGGTTCAAAAAAAGGTTTTACCAGCTGAGTAACAATGTAAAGGACGCAATTATGAACACTGTGGTTCATGTCTCTTTTTGAATTATGGTTTTCTCAGGGTATATGCCCAGTAGTGGGACTGCTGGGTCATACGGTAGTTCTATTTTTAGTTTTTTAAGGAACCTCCATACTGTTTTCCATAGTGGCTGTATCAATTTACACTCCTACCATTTCAACCCCCCTCTGCCTAGGGATAACTCCTTCTCACAAGACCACCTCCTCCTATTTAGGGTGGCCCTCCTCACCCTAACAAGTTACTTTCTACTACACGATCCTGGTTTTATCTCCATCACTGCACTTCTCATAATCTTTAATGACTTCATCATCTCTTTGGCCACTAGAGTTCCAGCTGCAGTGAAAACAGAATTCCAACTCTCTTATGCACTCTTGCCCTCCTAGCCCCTGAGCACTGTAAAGACAGCAAATAGTGAGGTGTAATAAGTGCTTGTTGAAGAAATGAACATCATTTTAATATAAAAAGTGAAATCATGTCTATAAAATTAACTTACCTTCTAAAATTGTGTTTGAGTCATCTACAGCATTATCTAAAAAAAAGCAAACATGTCTTACATTAACTCATCTTCACTAGGTCCTTAAATGAACATTTCCACTCAGACCTAAATTTGGCTCTTTTTAGATTGGGGCTTCTTATAGAGACACTCACTAGAATATCAACTTTAATTTCTAAATTATATTCAAAGAATACATCAATCGGCTGGCATTATCCCTGCTGACATAAAACTTACACCACAAACAGGGAATAAACATATCAACATGATCCAATGACTTCCTTGGAGACTTGAGAATGTCTTGTATTTCTGACTAAATCTATCTTTTTATTTCACATCTTTTTTGGAGTATAAATGCTTTACAATGTTGTGTTAGTTTCTGCTGTATAACAAAGTGAATCAGTTATATGTATACATATATCCCCATATCCCCTCCCTCGTGAGCCTCCCTCCCACATTCCCTATCCCACCCCTCTAGGTGGTCCCCAAGCATTGAGTTGATCTCCCTGTGCTATGGAGCCTTTGTTCCACAAGCTATATTCATTTTCACAAATACAAGGGGAGCTGACTTGCAGGAAACATCTGCTTAGACAAATACCTTACCTGAATTTTCTGTCCCTTCATTTTCCGATGGCTCAAACGCTGCAAAGTACACAGAAAAAATAATCCTTGAGCACTGTGTCACTCCCATTAAAACACAACATTTGCGGTATGGTTCAATGTCTAATTTATCTTTGAACCTCTGGGTCTCAGTCACTGGGAAGCGGCAGGTTACAGAGTAGAGCCAGGAAGAGTTTGGTCTGGAGTAAAACAGGCCTGGTATTCAAATTGCAGGGCAGCCACTTTTAGCCAGAGGAGCAATTATATATGCTTCCTTCTTGTAAAATGGGGAAAATTAAAGTTCCTCCCCAGTCACTGTTTACCTGGATCCAGTAATTTGTTTACCCCAGGGTGACACTGAATTTCATTTTCTTATTTGCTTCGTGACTGTAGTGGAGGCTCTGAGTTACCCGTGGCTCAACCCGCTTTTCACTCTGGGTCCAAGTTTTTACCAGGCAGATTCTCTACTTTGCTTAGGGAGCAATGCTCGGATATTTCACCTGGGGCAAATGGCCTGCCTCCAGTCCCTGAGAGAGGGTTCTGCGGCAGGTCTTAATCCACTACTTTAACCACGGTCCAGGCTCATCTCTCTCTGCTCCGCTGCAAAGGAGGCCCTTGTCTCGGCTGCCGTCTCCCCTCATGCCTGGCTGGTTCACTGCTTTCCTAGTCAACCTGATCCCTATTTTTCCATCTTCCAAAATGCCTGAAAATTTCTGCTACCCTAAGAGCAAACTGTGTTTTTTTTCTAGCATGGTTACAAATATATTCTCCTTGTTCATTTAATAAAGAAAAAAATTTGAACATCTACTGTGTTTCAGATATTATTACTAGTGCTCGGGTAGAGCAAGGTATAACTTTTAACAGATCATTTTCTATCCTTTTGGTGGCATTTGGAAGACAACGGAGCAGTGAATGTTTGCCCACTCTGTCACCCTGAACGGTGCCTGCATTTAATATGCTCAAGTCTATCAACTGAAAAACAAATAAACAAGTCTTTTCTTTTTGTTGTTACTTTAATTTTATTCATTTATTTATTATGTCCTTTATTTTTTATTGAAGCATAGTTGATTTACAGTGTTTCAGATGGATAGCAAAGTGATTCAGTTATACGTGTGTGTGTGTATTCTTTTTCAGATTCTTCTCCATCATAGGTTCTCCCTGTCCTCTCCTTCCTCCATTTCACAATCTAATTTCTTCAGAGTCATTTGCACATGCTGTCTCCTCACTTCCTCTCCTCAACCCACTCCAGTCTGTCTTCCGGCTCTGATAACATCCCTGAAAATGCTCCCCTAAGACCTCCCACGAGCACTCATTTAACCCAATGGACACTTCCTGCCTTTACTGTATCAGGTCTCCTAGCAGCTCCTTGTCCTTGGACTCCAATGTGACCATACTCTCCTTTGAGTCTTTCCTTTCTCCTTCTCAACCTTCATCACATCACCTTTTTCTTACCAGGCATTAAATGTTGCTTTTTGTCAAAGTCCAGCCATAGATCCTCCTCTATTCCTGCTCTCTCCTCTCTCCTTAAATGATCTCAGCCTTTGGCTTCAATCACAATGCACATTCTGATGATTCTCAAACTCAACTACGAATAGACTTCTGAGATCCAAACACCATCCATGGGCTAACTTGGTATCCCCCCTTGGATGGCTCAACAGGCACTATCAGGGTGTATAGATTGTACTCGTGACCTTCTGGTCCCAAGCCTGTTTTCCAGTGTCACCGTTTTAGGAAAAAGCACCCCATCCACCGGGTGCATAAGCACAACAGTGGATGTGGTTCCCGACACCTTGCTCTCTCTCCCCAGCTACACTTGCACATCCATCCCCGCCAACTTTATCTTCTACTTCTCCCCTTTGTCCACTTCCATTCACCTTCACTGCCACCACCCTGGTTTAAACCACTATCATCTCTGTCCAACTTCTGTCCACTGCCAACAGTTCTTGCCAAGGTTACCGGTGAGGCCTCCATAGCACGAGATCCAAGGCAGGTCTTCAGCGCTCACTTGGGTGGTCCTCAGCAGCCCAGGACACGGCTGAACACCCCTTTCTTAAAACTCATCTCCTCTGATGCCTCGTTTGGCAGAGATGTGACTCAGTGAACATCAAGTCTGGATAACCGCAGTAACCTAACATCCCCACATCTACAATTTTTTTTTTTTTTTTAAGCCACGTGGCGCAGCTTGCGTAATTCTTAGCTTCCCTGCAGTGGAAGTGTGGAATCCTAACCACTGGACCACCAAGCAATTCCCTCCCCACATCTACTCTTGTCTCTCCAATCTATTTGCTACGTTTTAGACAGATCAATCCTTACAAAATGCACTGCCCTAGAACAGTGTTCCAAGGTGGAGATGAATGCCCTTGACCTCTGGACCCGGACCATCTCACCATCTCAGCCCCAGTCTCTCTTACGCTCAGCACTCCAGACACATCTTCCCATCAGCAGCTTCATTCTACGTTCCTTTCCCCTGGCCTTGTCAATTGTTCTACTCTTCAGCTCATACTTCAGCCTTCCCTGGTCCACAAACTAGGTAGGGCCACTTTATACTCTTGCTGTACACTATACCCATTCTTACCAGTACTTAATGTAATTGTAACTGAATACTAAACTAAAATGACTTGTATAATTTCTACCCCGCTGCTAAAATACACAGTCCATGAGAATATGAGCCATGTGTGTTCTTCACTGGAACTGCCCCAGTGTCCTACATTTTGGACACAGGCTACGTGATACATATGTAGTATATGTAGTATATGAATAAACAAATCAATTAGATGGTTAAGACGGCACTGTCATTTGCCAGGTGTTTCCAATGTAGGCTTAATGCTTTCCAGGACATTTTTTATGTGGAAAGCCAGTTCCCTCTACAGCCTTAACAAGCTTTATGTTTTCCAGGTCCTAGAATTTGGAACGTTTAATACAGAATATATTCTGTTCTCTGACTGAAAAATGGTTTTCTTTTCACCCGACTTACAGCTTGTGTGTGTGTGTGTGTGTGTGTATAATACATATATATTTGGTCACTTGGTTTCCCTATCTGGGTTCCTGAACTGCACAATGGTATCTTTTCAGCACATAATGAAGAATCCTTTGTTCTCTTAGATCTATTTGATTTGAAAAAGTTTATGTTCTATAACAAGGTAATTCAAAGTATCTCATCAAAACCTGATGACCCCTCAGGTCATATTTTTACCCTGTTAACATTTTAAATTATATTTATTATGACATTCTTCCTATGAAAATATCTTTACTTTCACAACATCTTTTTTAGCATTTTATCTAATTTACACTTCTTGCAAATTTGATTTTAAAATTCTCTAGATCTAGTCTGCAACTTGCATCCCAAACATGTTCTTTCCAGCATATTTAGAAAAGCACCACAGTGACTGGCAGAAATTAGGAAACTATCTCAAATCCCACATCTACGTGCAACTTCTAAATTCCAAATTCCTATCTTCTCCTTCAAATTCAAAATTGAAAAAAAAAAATCTAAATTCAATTGTAGTGGCCAAGTTATAAAAAAAATATATTAGTCCCTAGAGACAGACTGCAGGATTCTTCCAATGGGATCCTTCATATCCCATTAGGAACAGCCACTGTGGATGGTGATCTTGGTAGGGTCTAAAATTTTAAAATCACATGATTAATAAATCAGCATCTTAGATCTACATGCAGCCCTTCCTAATTTTCTTCACTTGAGATTCACCGACTGACATGAGACCACAAATGTTTTGGAAGTAGAGACTCTATATTATTCATAACTGAATGTCAAGCCCTAAAGCCATCCAGCACATAGGAAGTCCTCCATATCTGACTCAAGCACTACACATTACTTCATCCTTCTTGTTTCACAGACAGTTATACCCAATGGGCTTCTTTCCTTCTACAGAGTCATCTTTGAAGATATAAGAATAAAAACGATCCACCATTGGTATTTTATCATTTCTTAGTCATGTGGACTTATGCAAAATTACTTACATTCTCTGAACCCTACTTCTTTCATCTGGGAAGTAGTGAAAACATAATCTACTTCACGGAGTTTAATAAAACAGCATGAGAAGTGCTGGGGCAACAAGAGGAGCTATAACTGTCTAAATCAGAATCTGATGCCAGAACTATTTTCTTTATGCTGAAGAAAGCCCGGAATGAAGTTCTGCTCCACCTTTCTCCATGCTGGCAGATCAGTCATCTTCATTTAACTAGAATTAATCTGCAGAAGCAGCTAGAGTAGTTAAACTCTGACTAAAGTAGTCCTTCAAGCATGGGACTTATTTTTCATTAAAAGAGAGCTATGATTATAAAGTAAAGAGATGTGTTTTCTTGAATAATTTGTAACCACTTCCTAAGGCACCTTGCAAAGAATTTAAGAAACAATTTAGGCAATGGCAGAACCACTGGAATAGGTAGACAATCTCCCCAAGTAAACTCTTTGAGAACTACCCATTCATTTGGATCTTTTAAGTTATGGTATAATATTTATAGCTAAAATACTACTCTCCATACTTCACAAACTCTGAGTAGATTTTAAAACAAGTAGGTAACTTAAGGTCAAGAAGCATTTTCAGACCTTGCTCATCATACTCTTGGTAGGTGATGTCATCTGCAAAAAAGAGAGTAAAACCAAAATAAGTATCAGTTGTTTAATAAGTATTGCTTATTACAATATTACTTGAGTCATTCTGTGTAATTGCTTAGCTAAAAAACACAACTTAATCTCAAATACAGAATTCTGTTCCTTTAAATATTAATGTTTGCACAATCAGTGAGAAATGCCTCTGGCCAAAAAACAAGAGGAAAGGGCAGGTAAATTATTTTCATAAAATTTCCTCAGATTGGCAGGGGGACCTTCAAGATGGCGGAGTAGGGCTTCCCTGGTGGCGCAGTGGTTGAGAGTCCGCCTGCTGATGCAGGGGACGCGGGTTCGTGCCCCGGTCTGGGAAGATCCCACATGCCATGGAGCGGCTGGGCCCGTGAGCCATGGCCGCTGAGCCTGCGCGTCCGGAGCCTGTACTCTGCAACGGGAGAGGCCACAACAGTGAGAGGCCTGCATACCGCAAAAAAAAAAAGTCTACAAACAATAAATGCTGGAGAGGGTGTGGAGAAAAGGGAACCGTCTTGCACTGTTGGTGGGAATGTAAATTGATACAGCCAATATGGAGAACAGTATGGAGGTTCCTTAAAAAACTAAAAATAGAACTACCATATGACCCAGCAATCCCACTACTGGGCATATACCCCGAGAGAACCATAATTCAAAAAGAGTCATGTACCACAATGTTCATTGCAGCTCTATTTACAATAGCCAGGTAATGGAAGCAACCTAAGTGTCCATCGACAGATGAATGGATAAAGAAGATGTGGCATATATATACAATGCAATATTACTCAGCCATAAAAAGAAACGAAATTGAGTTATTTGTAGTGAGGTGGATGGACCTAGAGACTGTCAAACAGAGTGAAGTAAGTCAGAAAGAGAAAAACAAATACCATATGCTAACACATATATATGGAACCTAAAAAAAAAAAAAAGGTTCTGAAGAACCTATGGGCAGGACAGGAATACAGACATAGAGAATGGACTTGAGGACACGGGGAGGGGGGAAGGGTAAACTGGGACAAAGTGAGAGAGTGGCATGGACATATATACACTACCAAATATAAAACAGATAGCTAGTGGGAAGCAGCCGCATAGCACAGGGAGATCAGCTCGGTGCTTTGTGACCACCTAGAGGTGTGGGATAGGGAGGGTGGGAGGGAGACGCAAGAGGGAGGAGATATGGGGATATATGTATATGTATAGCTGATTCACTTTGTTATAAAGCAGAACCTAACACAGCATTGTAAAGGAATTACACTCCCATAAAGTCGTTAAAAAATAAAATAAAATAAAACTGAGGCATTGTTGTCAAAAACAAAAAAAATTCCTCAGATTGGCATAAAGCAAGACATCAAAAGAAACGTTAGGAATTAATATCCTCTTTTGTTGTGAGGTGGTGGTAGATGAGATGAAATATGAAAACTGATATTCTTTGAATAATCTAATTTTGTTGCAAAGCAGAAAGTCTTGTATTAGGTGTTAAAATTATGTCTTTCACCCATCAAAAGAAAAGTCACCAGGTTAACAGAGCATTGCAGCCATAGAGCTGGAAGTATGTTTAATAGCTAATGAAAACGTCCATACCTGCTTGTTGATACATTCTTCCAGCATCATCTACCACTGGTTCACTGGAATCTAAAAAGTAAAAACATACATTTTTGACAAACCTGAACAAACCAAACACACTGCTAGACACTATTCTAAAATCTTTACAGATTAATTCTAAACCTCACAAATGTGTAAGATAGACAGTATTATCATTATTTAATAAAATTTAAGCTGAATAACATTCCATAATTTTCTCTCCAGTCACAAAGATAGGAAGGAGCAGGGTTTGTACCCAGTTTGGCTCCACTAAATCATACTGCCTCATTCATTTCCAAATATTCTTTCCAGTATCCTCTCTACAAAGATCAAAATCCCAACAGTGGTCTGAAAAACACATCCCCTTTTCCCCCATTTCTTCATGTAATATTAAACTATATTCAGAAATGTATATAATATATGGGCAGCCAAAACGGACTGAGTATTATAAAGAGATTTCTATGTTGTATCAGAGTGAATCATTAACCTTGGTTGAAAATGACCTTGGCCACTGCCTCAAACAGAAACATATATCACGAACCTGGATTTTCCTGTTCATATATCATGTCTTCCATATCCTGACTGTAGGCTGGTGAAGCTATAAATTAGGAAACAATTAGGAAATTACAAATATGTCTCAGAAAAGGATTACACAATTACATAAGCACAATTTCTAGTAAAGAGAGAAATCAAATCAAAATGATGCTCAAACTTACGTTCATTCATGAAACAAACAGGTACTAACTGTGCTAAATGCCAAATACAAAGGTAAATAAGCAAGTCTCCACCATCAGTGTAATTGAACCACAAAATCGTGGAGCTATATTCTCAGTTAGCTTCTGCAAATTCAACTATATTCACAAAACAAAAAGTGAGGCAGAGACACAGAGAGAGCAGTGCAGGGGAACCCTCCTCCCAGGCACCCAGCAGGCACTAGCCTGAGTGAGCCTGAGCGAGGACACACATCCCCAGCCCGTAACTTGGACTCAACACCTGAGTAGCCCCAGACTGCAATGTAATTCTAGTGTTTACAGGTGCCTATTGTTGAAATAATATAGGTCCCAAATGCCAGCCAACAATATCCTGTGGTCCTTAAGCACAGAAAGAGGGATCTATTCCAACACTGGAAGAAAAACCGGCCAACAACACAGGCTTATGGGAAGATGGTGTGTCCATCTCCAGTGTGGTCATACCTTCTGGGGACACGTGACATGTGACAATACACAATTTTGACCATTCACTCACTTGCTAATTTAAGACTACAAAACATGCAATTATACAGTATCTTTTTTTTTCTTTTTTTTAATTAATTTTTATTGGAGTAGAGTTGATTTATAGTTCAGGTTCTTCCATAACACCTTATGAAAAAACCCAAACGAACTTTTTGGCCAACCCAATACAATGTTGTGTTAGTTTCTGCTGTACAGCAAAGTGAATCAGTTATACGTATACATATGTCCACTCTTTTTTTTAGATTCTTTCCCCATATAGGTCATTACAGAGTATTGAGTAGAGTTCCCTGTGCTATACAGTAGGATCTTATTAGTTACTACTTTGTATAGAGTAGTGTATCTTTTGTTCTCTTACCTTTCTATTTTTTTCCTATTTTATTTATTTATTTATTTTTATTGACGTATAGCTGGTTTACAATGTTGTGTTAATTTCTGCTGTACAGCAAAGTGATTCAGTTATACATATATACATTCTTTTTTGTATTCTTTTCCACTATGGTTTATCACAGGATATTGAATATAGTTCCCTGTGCTCTACAGTAGGACCTTGTTCTTTATCCATCCTATATATACTAGTTTGCATCCGCTAATCCCAAACTCCCACATTATCTTTTGACCTAATAATCCCACTACTGGGAATTTATCCTCAGGAAGTAGACTTTCAAAAGCACAAAAACTATATTCATATATATATGTGTGTGTGTGTGTGTGTGTGTGTGTATGCACATACATACATACATATACACACACACATATATAAACCTGTGATATAATATGTATTATATAATAATTAACTATGTATTGTGATATTTGATATAAAATATATTAAAATTAATAATGTTATCTCTTTCTTATGATGCTCTTTTATAGGAAAAGACTCATTCTAAGCAAAACATAATAGTATTAAATTAAAATCTCACCTGCCTCTTCTACATGGTAGCTATCTTCAGTTACTGAAAAAAATAACATTAAATAAATATTGTTACTTTCATAAAATGGTATGTTTATATATTGTATATGTATATTCTGAATGAATGTTTATCATTGATTTTATTTTGAAAGCAAATAACTATTAAAATAAAACATGAAAATATCAATTAAATGTCTGCTAAACACTTTATCTTTCACTAGAACTACGCTTAGAAACGTCTCACACATTCTCTTATGTGATCCACTTAACAACCCCACGAGGTTGACAAATACTATAACGTGGGATAAAGAGGGAGAAAAATTTAGACAGAGTAACACCGTGGTGACAAAGCTATGTCCCCATCACATTCCACTGTGCTGTTCTATTTTCTAGACACTCCTGCCATTTTCTAGCGCAAAAGCACATTGTCTCCACACGAGAACACAAAGGAAGAACCCAGAGCCTTTATATGTTTGGGGAGCTAAAAGGTAAATGGGTTGATACCTTCACCCACATACCGCTGATGGCAAAGTGCTGCCACTCATGTGACCCTTGTTATTTAACAGCCACATGGAGTGTAAATAGTTTTAACTTCTGAAGACTTTTTTTTTTTAATTTATTTTTTGGCTGCATTGGATCTTTGTTGCTGCACGCGGGCTTCCCCTAGTTGCGGCGAGCAGGGGCTACTCTTCGCTGCGGTGAGCAGGCTACTCATTGCGGTGGCTTCTCTTGTTGCGGAGCACAGGCTCTAGGCATGCAGGTTTCAGTAGTTGTGGCTTGTGGGCTCAGTAGTTGTGCTCGTGGGCTCTAGAGCGCAGCCTCAGTAGTTGCGGCACACAGGCTTAGTTGCTTCACGGCACGCCGGATCCTCCCGGACCAGGGCTCGAACCCATGTCCCCTGCACTGGCAGGCGGATTCTTAACCACTGCACCACCAGGGAAGTCCTAATTTCTGAAGACTTTTAACAAGCAACTTTTATGTTCATACTGAATCTATGTCCCAATTAAAAATTAGGTCAGAAAATAAGGTTTCTTCAGTTTATGAACTTTTTAGAAGTGTTTCTTCCTACTCCCAGTCTATAACTCCTAGCCTCAAAAATATCAAATGCCTTATGTTTCAGATTCTTTGAGGGTCTTAACTGAAATTTTTTGTGTAAGCAGCATCTAGGACACCAAAATTCTGAGCAACTGTCAATCTTCCTGAGCTATCCTGGCTGAAGATGGGAAACAGCAAGAGATTCCAGGGAATTGCGGAAATCATTTCATCAGCATTCGTACTCAGAACTTAGAAAAGTTTTTCCCATAGAAATCATGATATGCATGACAACTAAAGGTCTAAAGTTCAAAATCTAGTCTGTAAATGCCTATTTTCTTTTCTTTTTTTTTTTTTTTTGCGGTACGCGGGCCTCTCACTGTTGTGGCCTCTCCCGTTGCGGAGCACAGGCTCCAGACGCACAGGCTTGGCGGCCATGGCTCACGGGCCCAGCCGCTCCACGGCATGTGGGATCCTCCCAGACCGGGGCACGAACCCACATCCCCTGCATCGGCAGGCGGACTCTCAACCACTGCGCCACCAGGGAAGCCCTGTAAATGCCTATTTTCAATGCACAATCGAACTGGAATCAAACACAAGTTCAAAAGCATTTTGAACTTACATTTTCTCCCCCAAATTATGCATTATATACAATTCTGTAGGTTCGTATGGAAACCAAACCATCTCTTTTAACGTTATTTCTATGGAAAAGTGCATTTTCTCAACAACAGGCATCAACATAAGCTTTTGGAAATACATTCATTCATAAATTAGGAGCTGTTTGCTTCTCAAGTAGTTCCCCAATATATTAGATATTGTGAGAAGTAGACATACTTAACATTTCCATAATGTTTATGCTTTAAAATAGTCCTTGCAACCATTTACCAACTGCATCTTCTGAGGCTACCTGACCTCTCAATTCTTACGTGGCCGGGACAAGTCCTGTGTGTTCTGCCTGATTCCCGCTGGCTCTGAGCACAAGCCTTAACCCGTGCAGACACAGCAGAGCAGGAAGTGAGGGGAGGCCCAGGAGACAGGAAACAGTTGAACCATACCTGGGCTCAACACTGGCAGCAATTATGTATCCCCTGGAGAGCTTTTATAATCGTCCATTTTGGGGGCCCCGTACCCCAAACACCCTGATTCACTTTGATCAGGGTGGGTCACCGGAATTCTTTTAAAAGCTCCCCGGGGGATACTAAAATGCAGCCAGGATCTGAAGTGGTGTGGTGGGATACCAGCCCATCTTAGTGGATCATGTTCATCAGAGGTTGTCTCTCTGAATCCACGACCCTATGGCTCCAGACCTTCCTACCTTGACTAGCGCTGCGGATCCGATCTACCGCCTGTTTCTTACCATTCTGTCCGGCTCTCTGAACTCAACTTAGGCTGAGCTAACCCTTGAACCCTACCAGGCACCTCCAGTCTAGACCCTCGGCGGCTGGTGGTGCTGTGTTGTTACATGGGTCCTACAGACTCTGACGATTACTACACAGCGGGGTGCGTCATGTAACTGTTCACTTTGTGTTGGTGCCATGAACCACTCCCCCTGGTTTCAGCATAGGCTTCTTTTCCAGTATCACTCTTTAGAAATACAATACCCCTCTTAAATAAACAAGGTTCCCTTAGTACTCATTTTAAGTATAAAATGATATCATTTATATATTTTAAATAAAATGACAAAAATCAGTCAGAGTACAAAACTTGTGGCTTAAAACCACTAAGGTTTTAAAGGACTACTTTAAGAAAAGAGTACAGAGAATAGATACCACAAGAACAAAGCATGTGGACTTAATTCAGCAGGGCTCCAAATAATCATGGTAGCCTCACATTAAAGCAGAGCAGAGCAATAAGTATACGAATAAAAATTTTTCTATATGTCAGTAGTGAATAGCAATAATTCTGACTTGCCTATTGCAAATAATACAAAGTAAACTACTCAACTGATACTTAAATAACCAGCATTTAATGTAAAATATTGATATACACAGATGTCAGCAAACTGTGGTCCATATGTAGTCTACATTGGGCCTGCCTCCTGACTTTCTAATTAAAATTTTACTGGAACACGGCTACACTTATCCAATTAGGCATTGTCCAGGGCTGCTTTTGCACCGTGGTAGCAGAGATGAGTAGTTGGGACAGAGGTTGCATGGTCCGCAAAGCCTAAGATATTGACCGGCCGGCCGTTTACAGAAAAAGTTTGCCAATGCCTAAGCTATGAACTGTATTCTACCCACTGTAGTAATAGAGTTTATTTTAGAACAAGAGTCTGTGAGAGATTATCAAGGTCAATATTTCATCAGTTGTTTGAATTTCTTACAACAAATGGTACTCTAGGAAGGAGAGTACAGTAAAAGTAAATGTGCTGAAGGATTTCACTTACGTCCTATAAGAAATGTATATATCCTTAGAATTTCCCCTAACGTACTTTGAGTTAAAAAATTGGGATATCTATTTATTTTAGGGAAAAGACTGATTTTAACTGAAGTTTTCAACTTAAAAAAAAAAACTTTAGATAAAAGCTAAATATTGGTTTTAAAGGTGTTTAAGAAAACTTCAATAATCATAATTACAAATTACCTATTGTGTTTTATTCTGAAACCAAAAAATTGTGTTCTACCTTCATGCACTGCTCCAGTCCCCACAGGTTCATATCTGTCATCTGTATCACTTTCTGCAAAGATACCGTCTTCGGGCTGCAGTTCTCCTGCTGGTCCATCCTGTTCTTGGTGCAGGTCCTCTCCTTGAACAATGATAATGAACAAAGTGACACAGGTCTATAACAAAGGCCCCAGGCAGCAGCCCACACAGACACAGACGCCCCAACTGAAAGGCTGCCACATACCCACTTCAGCTGCTCGGCATGCCCCGCCCCTTTTCTGGGCCACCGCACATGCTGAAACTCTGTCCTCTCTCTGGCTAAGGGCTAGTGCACCCGAGGGGGTAACAGGTCTTCTCTCACTAGAACATAAACTCACCAAGGACAGGGACCTCACATATTTTGGTGACTAAGTATGCCCAGCCCCTGGGGCCATAACTAGCCATAGGAAGTTCTCAATACGTATTTAATAAGTGAATAAATGAATTCAGAATTCTTACTATATTTGCCTCTTCAGTTATCACTAGGTCAGAGGAAAGGTCACCTTGCGACCTTCCACTGAGAACTGACGTAAAATTCCACGTAACAATCTTAAGTAACTCTCTGCAAATATTCTATTACAAAGAACATCAGGCCACCAGCTAAACCGTATGCCCGGTCATCCGCATTAGTTCAGCTGCATTATACTTTGCTTCTAAAGGTTCCTATGTTTAGCCTTTAAGTTATGCTAAGATGCTCATTTTCTCTTCTGAGACTTTCACGATACACTGAACCATTCTGCTTCTCTTGTGTAGACGTTGGACATGCTGCATGACTCCACTGCCACATGGGTTAGCTTGTCATCACGGTGTAAGACGTTCTCCCAGTAGTAACTTGCCAAGGCCTCGAGCAGAGGATGCTCTGGATGTAGCCCTTAAACGAGAGAACTCAAGGGAACTAGACTCAGGTGTGCAGTGCAGTATTGCTCTAGGAGTGTACGATCTGGAATATCTGACTCCAGATCCAGGTCTGTCCCTAGACCAGCTGTGTGACCCTGGGAGAGTTACTTAATGACTCTGTGCCTAAGATTTCTCTTCCATAAAAAAGAAACAATAAGAGTACCTACTCACAGCATTGTTGTGAGGACTGAAACACTTAGAAAAAAGCCTGGCCCATAATAAGTATTTAGGTTTTATTGTTGCTGTGCTGCTTCTGCTGTCGTTAATATTTTTACCATCATCATCCCAGTAATAACAATACTACTACTTCTACTGCTACGGAGCTACCCCACACACACACTGCAGGACAGAGTCCTTGGTCACTTTACTTCTGGTGTGGCCCAGTGATGTTCTCAGGTGTTGCTGGACTATTAGGCCCTTTTCTGTCTTCTCATCACAGCCTGCTATCTTGTTTCTCCTCATTTGAGATTTTCTGCTTCTCAGCAAACCAATCACCAATTCTTCCTGTCACTAACCGTACAACTCTTTTTCTTCTTTTCTTCTTGCCATGTTCCTTTTCCCTTACTCTCATTTACTCAGTCTAATTTTACAGTTTTTATGTGAGTGGGACTGAGCTCTTTCAGCCATCTACTCAATGGAAGCCCCTGCTCTCATAGGGAGACCAACTGAGCACCGTACACTGTCTGTGAGTCTCCACGGCCCAGGGACAGCCTGCCGTGAGGAAAACAGTCTCCTGAGAGTTTGCTAGACCTCACCGGAGGCACTGCCATGCCTTCCTGCAGCTGCTGCACCAACCCTATGAGATAGCAATTATCCCACTTTGAAGTATGAGAGGCTTGAAGAACTTGACTAAAGCCACACAGCTTATAAATGCAACTGCAGGACCCAAACCTGACAGTGAGATACAGAATAACAGGGACAGAGAGTCTACTCTAGAGATGGTATCAGGGAGGCCAAGTTTGGTCTGATAAGATGTGAAGACTGGAACACACACACGCACACACTAACAGAAGGGAGAGCAAGTTAAGGGCCCCACGGTAGGGACAGGTCTGGCAATGACCAAGAAAAAAGGGAAGGCCAGGTGAGCTAGAGAAAAGTGACCAAGGGGAGAGAGACCAGGCCCAGACAAGGCACAGTGGGCTCGGCCACATCAAACAGGGGGTGCAGAGGAGCAAAGATGGAAACAGGGGCCCAAGTGGATGGGAAGAGGGGATGGTGGTAGCTGACACACGGCAGAAGTCAAAATACGTTTTGGAGGCAAAGCTGAAGGGATTGGCTGATGGATTACATATGAGGGGAGAAGAGGAGAGTGAAATCAAGGAAAACTCCCAGGATGCCAGCTTAAGCAACTAAGTGGATAGGGAGACCATTAACTAAAGACCAGAATAAGAGTAAAACATTGTTGCAGGTGAGCAGGCGAGCTGTGAGATGGAAAGGAATCACGAATTCAGTTTTAGGAACATTTTAAGTCTGAGATACCCATAAAACATACAAATGGAGACAAGAATATGCAGTTAGACAATCCAGGAGCTTAGATAAGCGATGAGGGCCATAGATATATATTCAGAAGCAATATTTAATATTTAAATAATATTTAAAGTCATGGCCTGTGATTTTCTAAGGAGAAAGTCTTGATAAAGAAGAGGTCCAAGGAACACAATCCAATGCTAGCCTGGCTTCCTCTCTCTTGTCTGGCATCCTGCACCCACCCACCTAAATGTCTACCACGTCCTTCACTTCCTTCTTCCCCTACCTTGGGAACCTTTGGTGAAATTTAGTTTGACCAACCATCTCGACTCACTTGGGTCACGGGTACCACCTCCCATCTGATCTCCCTGCTGACATCGCCTTCACCTTATTTTTCACACTGACAGAATACACAACACTCCTTCCCACCCTCCAATGGTTCCAACTCCTCTTAGAATCAAGTAAAAACACCCTTCCCTTCATCTCTCCACCTCACTTCAGACCCTTTTGACCTCTGGACTTCCACACATGTCACGCCCTTTGCTTAAACATTACTCTTTACTCATAGCATTTGCCTGGCAAAGCACTACACCATTCTCCAGCTCCTAAATCAGTATGTCATTTTCCCCAGGAAGCCTCTGCTAACCCCACATAGCATCACGTGTTTCACCATCACAGCACTTACCTCAACATATTGAAATCAATCATGTATTGAGATTGCATCATCCTTGTGTTAGGTTAAAATAAAAAATAAAAAGAAGATATAGGAAGGGAAAGCCTGCGTTTGCTTATACAGGCAGATATGCTCAGGTGAAGTAGCTTTTCTAGCTGAGAAGAAACTGGTAATAAAAGGACACAGGCTCCTAGACTCCTAGCAGCCCAGGGCAAAAACCTACAACGCAGCCAAAGCTGGTCTCCCCAAAGGAGCACAGATGGAGCTGGATGGGATGCTTTACATTTAACCCCCAAATACCTAAGACTGAGTAAGATACTTTAGCTGGCCTGCAAAAGCCCAAGTTAAATGATAGGGAATTCTGTCTGTTTTTAAGAAACATTATTTTTTTCCTCTAGGACTACCTTCAGCTCACACCAAACCACTGGAAGTATCAGGACACCACGTGTTCTGCCCTCTTCAAAATCCTTCTGTTACATTTTGGGGTTCAATTCTGTGCTTTTATCAACAGATGCTTCAAGAAACAGTCTTATAAAATCTTAAAAACACTGGTTTCTATAGTATCATTTAATATTCTCTGTACAGAACTTAACATAAGAAACTTTTTAGATTCTTTAAGTAAATAGCATGTTTACTTCTTCTCTAGTAATAGGACCCACATAACTTAAAATTTCCCCTTGTTTGCTTTGGCGGCCCCCCGAGCATTCAGTATAATTTGAGGGCTGAAGACAGCTCCAGGAGAGCCCACTACAGGTCGCTTGGTTCTGTTCTATTCCCCTCCTCCCGGCTGCCGAGGTATTTGTTCTTGATGTATCACTGGGCTCTGTTTGCTTATTCTCTTAACAATAAAATGGGGTAAAATAAAATGAGTATAGTGTTATTTTAGAAATCCTTGTCCTCCAGTAGCTTATTTAAAAGCCCACTTAACTATTATGTAAAGTTCAAAGTAATGTCCAAGTCATTTAAGGTAATTAACCATTATTTTAGTAATGCATGAAACACAGATTTTAATTCATACCATGTTCTGCGTATACCGTTCCATCAAGAAGTGACTGAACTTGTTCTTGTACTTCATCCTCAATATTCTGAAGCCCTAAAATAATTAAAACATAACTAAGTAGAAAAAACCTAGACATTAATGTAGAACATGAGATATGGCCTCCACATATACACGTTAAAATGAATATATTGGACTAATCAACTGTGTACCCTTTTCCTATCAGCTTAGCCCGTTTTTTATGTTGGCAAATATGGTAGATATTTAAAGTTGGGTTTATTTTGACAGCAGATATAAATGCTAAACAACTTCGTAAGATTTTAAAACATAGGAAACTTAACTCGGGTTCAGATTTCTCTTTAAAAAAAAAAAACCTCACTCAGAGCAAAATTATTTCAGTTTCTAGTTAACAAAATTCACACTAACGATAGAAAAAGCAAATGGGAAGGGCAAAGCTTTCAGAAAAGGAAGTACTGGGAAATAAAGATAAAATGTGGAGGAAGAGGTCAATAAAATTAAAGTACATGGTCAACCACTGTCTTTCCCAATAGTCAGGAGAAAGGGCTCCCTGGCTGGTATGAGGGCTGGGATGGTTGGCTGCCTGCTCCCAGAAGGTGTCGGGAAGCGTGAGTAGAAGACCTTACAAGACAATCCTCTCAGCATTGGAGAACCTCATCTGACAGTCACATCTGTCATAATGTAAATTACAGACGTGAACAACATTAGTAATGACATTGCGACTACACTGTGGTGCTTATCGGATTATCAGGCTTATTGCAATATCATACAACAAACAAGAAGCTATAATTACATTGACACTATTATAAATTTTCCGTCTAACAGACGTCATCTATGTTCACTAAACAGAAGTAGCACCAGACTTAGTATCATGAATGCCATCAAATGAGATAATGCCAACGACATCAGTTATACTGACAAACTAATCTTCAGTGACAAAAACAGAATAAGTTAATCTGAACTTCAGACTGAAAAAAGTGTAAGACTCTACTATGCTAATTATACTACAAAAGCATTTCTAAAGCACAGAGTGCCTTCTATTTTTATAGATGTTGATATTTCACAAACTACTTTTATACATATTCTCACAGAATTATAGAAGACCTTCCCAATCTCTGTTCTTCCCTCACACAATGCCCACGACAGCTTCCTAGCAGAGTTCCCAGTTTTACAACTGCTGACAGCACCAGCCACAGAATATAATGTGAGTAAAGAGAAGTAGAGACTGGCACTCTGCTCCTCTGCTTAAACCCTTTAACGGCTTCCTCTGCCTGAACAGATGAAAATCTAAGTTCCTTGAAGCCCCAGAAGGAAATGCAAGACCTCCACAATCTAGCCTTCACATGCCTCTCTAAAATCATCTGCTACCAGCACCGGCTTAGAACTTGGTGACTGCGCCATGCTGTGTAATCTTTCCACGAGTCTCTGATGCCCTCCTTTCCCCTGGGGAAGTTGAGTAAAGGCAAAAAAAACCACCCAGCCTGCAGTGACTTAAAGACTAAGTGTAAATAAGGCAAAAAAGCAACTGCAAATTCTTCTTTCAAAAGTGTAGCCAGTACAAGGAGAGAGACTGGAAGGCAGATGGAGAGAACTGTGGCAATCAAAGGGGTGGTTATTTCATTGTGTTTTAATGAAAGATATGTACCTCTGTTTATAGAATAGGTGGGTAGTCAGAGAAGACAGAAGGTAAAGACCTAGGTAAGAGGAAGGTTGAGAAGGCAACATTTAAACTAAATCAAATATCACCAAGAAGTTGAAAAGGATATGAGGTGATAACTGAAGGACTCAGGAGGACAAGTTATCAGTAATATGCAAAGAGTAATATGAACAAAGAATAAAAAAAGGAGGAGAGAAAGCAAATAGTACATTTCGGAGTAACAGCTTTGAAAACCAAGATTTTTTAAAATTATAGATTAATCTAGTACAAAGTAAAACTGAGGTGCTAAATCCAAATATACATTCAAATTATAAACCTTAAAAAAAAAAAAAGAAAAAATCACTCTTGCTCTGAAGCCATGGTATGATTACCGCAATTCTACAGGAATGGGAAAGAGACAGGAAATTCTCCTGGGATTATTTGAGCAATAACAAAAAATAAGAGCAACAAATTGATTTTTATTAAAAGGAAGGAAGGTAAATCAAACAGTATTCACCAGTACCTAGTGATAAAGTCAGCCCAAGTATTGATACCACCTGGACTCAGTAATAAAGTTGCCAGTAAATATGCAATGTCATACCTAACACTTCCAATAGGTGGCAAGATGAAACCAAATTTTTGAGAACTACTGGGTAAATGAAAAATGTACAGAAATTAAACAGTACTTTGCAACAAAAATCAAAGCACGAATAGGAAATGATAGTAATGGAACCAAATTTCATTTACCAATTTATTAAGAGACTTCAGGAGTCTTCACCCTATGGGTCACAGGCCCTTGAGTGACTGAGGAAATACTTGAAATGAGCTATGAATTCATGCAGATGTAAAACAGGCTGCACAGAGGATCACACGGAGGCCTGAGAAGCCTTTTGTTGCAGACAGGAGACTCATATTAAAAAGACTGGAAACACCGTAGACCTCCTCTATTAAATAATGTGACAAAACTAGTGTAACGGTACGTGTGTAATTTTACTTTCAATGTAATATGGCACAGTAGTCCTGGACTTGGAATCAAGAAACATAGCATTTAGTTCACAATGTTTCTAACTATGTTCAGACAAGGAGAAACCTCTGTGCCTTGGATTCTTGAGCTCAAAAATTAAAACGATCCTGTATAAACTTTTCTAGAAAAGAATAGAGTTCACGATAAAATTTCAGAAGACAAGAAGAGAAAGCATTTCATTATTCTGCAAACATCGTGAAACAAAATGATGGGTATAACATGACTGTGGACACTGCTACCTGGGATACCTGGCAGCTGAGGTGCAACCAGTCAGAAGTAGAGGAGAGCTTACCTGGCCCCTCCAGGACCTGATCCTCCAGCCAAGGGTACGGCTCGGCCTCTTCTGGTGGGACTGTTGGCTTTGGAGCAGATCTTTCTTTAAAGCCTGCATTTTTATTCACAAAGTTAACTTAAGGTTTTCTTTCTTTTTTAAAAAAATTTTGACACGTTAAACCAAGTAAAATAATGTTTCCAAACACTTCATCAATACTGCCAGTAATTCAAAGTTTCCAAGACTTTATATTACAGGAAAATGTTGATATGCTTAAAAACTGAAGTAGGAAAATAGTTTGTTCTCTAACTTCACCTGGGCCTTTAACATCTCTTTGCCTAAATGAACTTTTCATTTAAAAAATAATAATAAATCATTGTGTGAATATTCACAAATCTCTAAAATATAGGCACTAAAACAATAGGCAAAATAAAATAAAAAGCCATATCTGAACTTGCCAAAAGAAATTCAGTGAGTTCAGTCTCCTCTCGTGTTCGTAAGTGACTAATTAGCTTCTAACTCTTGGACTCCGAATTCAGCAATAAGACAATTAAGAGACTCTGGAACCTTCTACTGTTATTTGCAAGTACTCCATATTTTGATTTATATATAATTAATTATTCTTCTTGAAAACTATAGTTAAATATGAGAGGAAATAATACATAAGTCACTATGTACAATCTTCTAAAGGTAACATTTATGAGCAATATTATTCCATAAAAAAATACGGAAAAATAGTTATGTTTTTCCTTTTTTGTCTTAAGGAAAATAAGACATCAGGGTAAATTAACATGAAAGATGATTTTTAAAGTCAATGCTGGTCTAAAATCTATTATACTGCTAGTTCTTTGATATTTTATATGTAGCACATTAAAGTACATCCTCAATTAAATACAGCTATTTAGAAAACTAAATTAGACTGTCATGAGCTTGACAATTCCATTTACCAAACCCTGGGCTCTTCGCTACCCCACCGAGAATCTTGTACCAAGAGTAGCTACTAAAGAGCATGTGTTCTGCATGTCAATAGCTGGAATGAAAAGGTCAGGAGAGAACTGAGAGGTCTTTTCTAATCTTAAGCAGCTTTATACAACTCATTGGAGATATGCTATTGCAGTCTGGAAAATCCTCATTTCAGTGTCACTTACTCTTCTGTTTTGGTTCTTTATATTTTCCCTTATTGTTCGCTTTTCTATATCTCTTCATTTTTCTCCCACTGACAAAAACACCCTCCCACCATCCCCTCCCAAATCCTAAAAAGACACTGAAACAGATTCACAGGATCCCACCTCATCATTTATATTTCCTCTAGTTACTTATTTCTGATACGACCTAGCCAAAAAACCTAACATTAGAAAACAAACACCAATACATAGAGTCGTGTTCTACTCCTAACTACAGATTCCTGAGAAAGCATACACAAATAGGCACAGACCCTAACTGTAGTTCACTTTCAGAGCACGGGGGTAAGGGATGAAGGCTTATTAAAACATCTCATTTCAAATTCCAAATTCAGGGCTGAAAATTCCCATGACCTTTTCCACTTAAATAAGCCAAGCTTACGTCTCTTAACTATTACTGGAACAGGTATGGACTTACGGCCAAGTTCTGCTGAATGAACAGGCTAAACTTTGAGTCTTCAGAATCAAGTCATTTATCTTTGCACTCTCAGCATCTCAGAAAACACCTGGTACATAGCAGGTGCTCAACAAACTGCTGCAAAAGGGCTGAGCACACCCCGTGTGTGACTGCTCTGCTCTTTAAAGGGCTGCAGACTCTCTGCAGGGCCAAGGCTATAGCTGCACCAGCGAGGCTTAGGGCTGTAGAGGAGGCAAGGCGGACTCACATCAATTTCCCTGCTACTATTTACCAACGAGATGCCTATTTGTGCTCTAGCAGCATCCACCATTTCAGTACCACAAGCCTAATTTACCCGGACGGTCTGGTTTGTCTTTTGTCCTGGTAAAATGACTTCACTCTCAAAAGCATCTCAGTTTGGATGAAAAATTACAGGGTCATTCTTCACGAATCCCATCTGTAGCAGGCTTTCAAAACTGTGCTCCATGGGTTCAATAAGCAGTTAAATATTCCCCCATCAAACAATAAAGATTTAAGCTGCCTGAAAATCCCGTTCTTACTGGATTCTGAGAAAAGTTTCATTTGAAAAAAATTTTGATCCTAAAAGTGCTTGAAAACAACTAGTACATCAATATTCAGACCCACGATGCCCCTAATAAACAGCTTTCTCTAAATCAGCTGGGAGCTATTTGTCTCTAAAATTGACATTGTAAAACGTGAAAAACAACGGGAGAAAGCAGAAGCGCATAACAAGAGAAAATATTGAGTAGCTTTCTTTTCTGTCCAAAGCAGCAGCTGAATTGTAAATGTACTAATACCTGGTCACAGCTATTTTCCAGAGGTGAAATCAGTGCAAAAATATTTTGTAAACTTCAAAGAAGCTGAAGATCGCATTAACACATCTCTTTCCCCAGACCCTTATAAACTTCCTAATATTTAACAAAAACACATTTTAGAATAATTCTTATTGTTTTGATAACCCATGTGGAAGCTTTTACTGTGATGTTTCCAAAATTTTTTCTGTTACCCAAGTCCATTTTAATCCATGAATCCATGAAGTATTCCCCAGAAAATAGTGGTAAATCCATGTCTCATACAAGATTTTAGGCAAAAAGTAAACAAAAATTAAACAAGAAAAATAAATAAAATAAGGCAAATGAAAGGTTTTCAAATTGGATTTATTATGAGGTACACACGGCAAGGATACAGCTCTGAAATGAATCTTCAAAATCAGGTTATGAAATGAATGTATCGGTTCTGATGCTGATGTGGCTGCAAACGACAAAACACCGACTCACACTGGCTTGAGCAAGAAGGAAGTTTATTACTTAACAGCAGGTGGGCTGGCTCTCAGCCCTGGCTTCATCTTCAGGGTGGCAATCCGGGCTCTCCCAGCTGCAAGCTCCTCTTTCAGACAAGATGATGTCCAGAAGCAAAGGACCACCTCTTGTTCTGCTTCTCTTAGGCTTGAGGAAATCCTTCCTGGAACTTCTCACCATTCTTCCCTTTCAGTTTTAACAGTCAGAACCAGAACCCACTTCCATTCCTAAACTGGCAAGAGCAGCAGGATGACCACAACTGTTTGACAGTAATTATCTAGGGTTGAACGAACGTTGCACGTCAACCACGACAGCTCCTGCATGATTTGGAAAACCAACTAGTTCCCTCAAAACACACCTTGTTTTCAGCTCTTTGAGCACATGAGACAAATTAGGAAAAATTTTTTTAAATGTTTACATTTAATAAATATATAAATTTTCTTCCAATTGTAATTAAAAAATGGAGTAAGTTATAAAAAGTAAATGAAGTGAGCACTTTAAATCAACCATTCATAGCAAATTTAATTACCTGATACAATTACTGTAGCCTAGTATCAGCTTACTTCATTCACTACTACCCAACTACACCTGACCATAATGGGAAAGAATAAGTGGATTTTCTTCCCATTCTGGGAAATCAATAAACCACAAAGGCACCCGTACTAACTGGCCATGCTAATCCTTGCTGTTGTTCTTGGCTTGTATAATCAGCAGGTACAATCCTGGCAGGTATCCCAAGAGCAGCCCTACTGCCAGGAACTACAAGAGCTTCCCTGACACACAGTAAGAGCCATTCCAGATTCAAATCATTTTCACGTGACCCAAGGTGGACAGACAGGCTTCAGGAAGAGGATGACATAAATCTCAAAAGAATTAAACACTGCCAGAAAGATTCCTAAGAGCCTGGTTTCAGGACCAATGGAGGGACTCCACAAAGATGGGGTTGGAGTGGACTCAGTTTAACATCTCACAACAGGAGACCATGTGTAGGAGCTTAGGAACAGCAGCCAAGAGCGCTGCCTTTGAATCCATTTGAATCCCATCTTGAACACATTACCACTGCTACAACTTTGGTCTCCACAAGTATGGAAAGCGGATAAAATAGTAACTCATTAGAAGGCTTTTAAGAATTAAATGAGATAATTTAAACCCAGAAAATACACATCTTCCCCATCAGTTAATGTTTTCCTTTATTTCTTCTAAAGAAACAAATCTACCTCTCCCTCCCGCCTGCCTTGCACACATACTCACAACAACATGAACAAAGCTTAAGGCAACTTACAAGGTGGTTAAAACAATTAATGAAAAAGCTTCCGGGTTTTTCCTTAACAAAAATTTTTTAAACATTTTTCACCTTTCTAATATTACTAACAGTGTATACAGACCTGAAATATATTTTAATTATCTACTTTATATGTTAACCATTCAATAAACATCCATTGAATGCCTGTTAATGTCAGTTACTATGATAGGTACTGGACATAAATCATAGTCTAATAACAAAGTCCCAGAAAGAAGCAAAGTGAAGAGCATGATAATTGCAAGGCACACAATCCAACCACCTGGGAGGATCAGAGAACGTGAGGACAGATGTGATGACTTAGCTGGATACTGCAAGAGAGGCAGAAGGCAGCCCACCACAGTGGGAGCGTGTTGTACGCAGAGAGGAAGTGGGCAGGACAGACAATAGTCCAGTTTATTTTTTCTCCATCTCCTGTTTATCTCAGAGCATTTCATTGTAGAGACTGTATCCGCAGGGCCTAGAACAGCCCCCAATACACTGCAGACACTCTGAATATTTCTTCAACGAACCAATAAATGGGAAATAGAGATGACACAGCATGTGGGTCTTTATTTCATTATCAAAAACAACACAGAAACTTTAAGTATATGCCTTCCTCTAATCTTAGAGAAGAAATATTTGAGGCAAGGAAGAAGTGACAGACCTCTACGATGTAGAGATGCTAATAAACAGTGATAAATACATACATGAAGTGAAATCAAATGAGGTATGAAATGAGAACAAAGAAAAATAGATGATTTTCTGCTCTGTAGGGCTTAGAAAATGGAAGCTTTTGCAGAAATTGATTTCTACGTAAAAATGACATCCCAAACCAGTAATAAACATCTAGTTCATGTGGTTTTATCCTCAGGCAAATGGAGAAGGTAGGCCCTGACACTAAAGATTGTTACTGAGGATTTTTTCCAAGTACCCCGAACAAGATTTGCAGGAGAATAAGCCTTCTGGGTCTGCTATATAATACTCACCCTTCAGTTTCCTAAGAACGAACACTTTCTCTTTAGACAGAACCAGGGGAAAATGTAAAGAGTTTAACAAAATAAACCTAACTCACCTGATAACTAAATGGCAGTATTTATCAAATGGCATATTCTCTTACATTCCTCTAACTGCCTAAAGTTATTGTTGACCAAGGGTTGGGATGAGTTCTCTCTATTCCCAGGGCTCTAACTCTGAGCTACCCATTCAGGCTCATCCCATTCAACCCTTCATATCTGGGCGGCAGCAGGAGGCATCGGGTGAGGAGGAGAGAAGGGGAAAACAGTTCCAGAAAGTGCCTGCCTTTGGTGCGGATGAAATACAGGGTATAAATATTCACCGTGTGGCCTGCCCCACACCTAGCCCCCCTTCTCCCGGTAAAAGCGCACTGATTTCGTTGAGGGACTGGTTCTCCATCATCCCAGTTTTAAGGGTGGCACTCGCATGCCCTTGGTCTTGCAGTCACAGCTTGGTTACCCCATCCCCCATTCTGTAAGAATTAGGAATAAATATGAGCACGGGGGACTCCAGGCTGCCTGAGAAGGAAGGCCACCTCCTGAGAGAGCCCAAAGATGGAGAGAGAGGTCCAGACCACTGTCTGAGCACCCAGAGCTAGCATAACCAAAAGACAAAAAGCACAACTACCCCTGGGCTTTACGGTCATGTGAGCCAATCAATGTTTTTGGTCCACGTAAGCTAACTGGAATGGATTCACACATGTAACCAAAAGAACTCTGGAAAATACTTAGAAGTAAATCTAAACGTGTTCCTAATATCCTGAGGAAGAATGATGAATGCTTTTTCCATAGAAACATAGTTACACCGAGACTTGCAGAACCGGAAATTAGGAATTGAATAGGTTTTTGTGGACTGGATGGAAAAACCTCTAAAGACCATAAAATCGCTTCTACGGAAAAACGTGTTGTGGGTACAAAGCAAACTTATAAATAAGTTTTTCACACTTAGACTGGGTATGAAATTTCTCAATTATACCATATACTTAAGACTACACTTTATTTCTTCATAACTTTTTTTTAGGCTTTACATTTCACATCTTGTGTTTCCATGTTGTAGCAGTATCCTTTAAATAACTAAGCATTCTTGCAGTTTTATACATATGTAACATTTAGAATTACTTTTATTTGCCCGTTCAATGATCTCAGTAAAACAAAGTAGGACCCAGTACACCCATTTTACAATGATACGTTAGTTACAAAGAATAAAGAACTTAACTATTTGTCTCACAATCTGTTGATAAAAGGAATGGGAATCATAGCCACAGTGCTTCCAAACTTTTAACAACTGACTGAAACAACTTGGTAGAATTATTACCATCATTCTGACAAAAGAAAGGGAAGCACGAGTGCTAACAACGTACCAGCCACTCACGCACAATCACCTCGAGGGAAAGGAGAGAAAAACCAGCATTTCCAAGATGCATTTTATGGTGAACTGAGTAACCGATTTGGAGAATTGTTACCAATGGGCATTAACAGAAGGAACAGTGGAAGACACAGGAGAAAGGAATAAAAGTCTGGAGACACAGACTAAATCAGCAGACCCATTTCATGGAAAATGACATTTACAGTTAACTTAAATCACTAAAAAAATTTTGTTTCCTTTGGCCGTGCGGAATGTGGGACCTCACTTCCCCATCCACGGATGGAACCTGTGCCCCCTGCACTGAAGCACAGAGTCCTAACCACTGGACCGCCAGGGAATTCCCAAACCGTTAACATTTAAAATCATACTTGTTTGCTCTCTTTCTTTGTTTTCTAATGGAAGTATATACAGGGAGTCCCTATTACCCAAGTAATCATTATGAGAACCTCTGAAGTTACGAAGTTGGATGGCTACACAGGCCATAACACTACAAAATACTCTCTATGAGCCACTCTGGCAGAATTAATTCCCCGGGATTAATTCAAACTTTCATGCTAACAGATTTATGTCAATTTCTTTACCAGTCTCTCCCTCATTTTGAAATGCTGTGGGACCACCTATACACAATGCAAATCATCCATAAAGTAAAACTGAAAATCTTGAAAAAAATAAGATTGCAAATAGTTGATTACAAGCAATGTTAGAAATAACTGAAATTCACACACAAAGCCATTAACCAATGAAAACACAGAAATTACACATCACAACTGAAGGAAAAATATCAATGATTATAAAGTTCTTCCAAAGAAAGTATTCTGAACACTATAGGATAATAGATTCCTGGAAAAACTGATAAGCTCTCAAATATTTTTGTAAAACTGACCGTCTTTACGATGACTGCTACTCACATGGGAAATGTTACCATACAAAGGAAAATTATGCCAAGAATGTCATTTTTTAGAATTCTATGCATCATCTCTTAGTGTAGCTTAAGTAATGTTAGTGATATAACAAAATACATTTATACTCAGTATTTAATTTTCACTTTTCAGGACTTTTTCTGACTCCCAACTACTTCAAGTTATATAATTTTTGTCCCTGTTTTTAGTTGACATTTCAAAAAGGTGACCTTTCTGGTTTTAATTATCCTTACATAAAAATATGAAGCAGCAGAATATAGAAATAACTACATACTGAATAAAAAAGTAAGTAAAACTGAGAAAGCAAGCATAATTTTAACCCATTAATCATGACCAAAAGCATATTTCCACTAAGTTTTTTAGGTGAACAGTAAAAAACTGCATCTGAGTAAAGTGTCACCTCAATTTTCAATAAAATTCAGTTGAAACCTTTATTTACTGAAGAAAATGGAAGGAAAGAAAAAAAAGAAAGTAAGCCAATTCCCAGTTCTCAAGAGCTCTTGAAATATTTTTAATATTTTAGGACAGAAGTTTCAATTCAATTCTTGAGTTGTTATTCAAAGGGAAACTCAATGATAGAACTAAAATATTTCCAGGTGCTATATTAAATAGCAACAGATAATGCTTATATGCTTATGCTGATTAGGGTTAGTCTAAATTTTTTTCACTAATTTCTTAGAATTTAGCATTTATGTACTTTATGCCCCACAGCCATTGACTGCCCTTCAAAAACCAAGGTAAAAATTATTAGAATGCCCTCAGTAAAGGTCATTATAATTTGCTGCCCTTCTCTACAAGGGAGAAAAAAAAAAGTCATCTGTACAGAAATTAACACTTAAAATTTGATACATAAATTTAAAAACTCAATCTATTTATCTTAGCAAGACCTAACATCAGTATATATTTTTTAAAGATTGTAATTTTATGTGGTCGGTGGATATAGTTTTGCTTCTCGTTCTGTCCAGTTCTCAGAGTCTCCCTCTTCTTCTCCCAGAAACTCTTTCCTGCAGGAAGCATTTCATGTGGTTTGAGAGGGAATCCCTCAACCCACACCCAAAGCTTTGTGCACAGGAGCCAGTCTGTCCCCCGACTACAGGAATGGTCACAGATGCTTCCAGGCCCAACCAGGACAGCCAGAATCTCCCAGGACTTTTCTCCCAGGGCCAGCCCAGAAAACTGCATCTTTGTACAAGGATGGCTAAGCTAGAAAAATGTGGCTGGGGCCCCCGGAGGGCCACCTTCCTCATCAAGTGATAGCACCTCCGTATAGAATAAAGTCAAGTAGAAATCAGCAGGGTCAAGATTTGAGAAGAGAGCTAGGAGGAAACAGCTGATTACAGGTCTGTACTTGGGATCTACTCACCTCAAGCCAGTGCCCCCGTATTTGCCACCAAATGAGCCATAAAATTCACTGCGGTTTACTGTGCTCCTATAATCAAACTATAAAAATAATAAAATCCAGACGGATCAACATAGGAAGCCCCAAGTTAACCCATGTGACAATTTCTTTGGGACTCAGTTTTTAAACAACAGAATGATAGGATTGGATTAGAGATATTAGACTAGATATTCTCTAGGCCTGCCCCCTTGCTGGATAATTTTATTATGTCTGTTGGAATTTTTGTCAACTAAATGTACAGGTGCTTGATTTTAAGCAGTAAAAGGTGCCAGCATATTAAAAAAACAAAAAACACAAATACTTTTAGAAAATTTGCACTTAACACTCACTCACTTCTGATTTGAAATATCTTTAATTAGGCCAAAATCTCTGTTTTTAAAGGCTCTTCAAAGAAAAAGGTGAAGAATTATTTTAAAAATCAAATAAAAATTTTGTGGCAGCACTTACGATGCAGTTACAACAAACCAGGTTATTCTTCTCAAATTCAGTAACTGAATTTCACCAGCAGTCACGGTTACAGAATTAAGACTTCATGTAGAACAGCACAGACCATTTGTAGAAATATATTTCTTACAGAAATTTCATTTTATTAAATGTTTTCTGAACTCAATTTTGATCTCAAATTTGCAACTCCTTAGAAACGGTAAACAAGTATGATACAATCAAATATGAAAAATATATGCCATTCCACCAGTATAACTGAAAAATTGTGATATAAAATGAAAGTATATCCTAATTTGAAATAATTAAAGCCTTTCTATAACTATTCTGAGTCTGTAAAGATGTCATAAATAAGCATTCTAAAATTGTTCTTCTACATAAAATTCTCTCTTTTATCCAGGACTGTTTCTAGAATTCTCAGAACACAGTGAACACTAAGTACTGGGCAACAGGAGAAGGTGGGGGAGGGATGGTTGGAGCGGGAGAGGCAGGGTGAGGAGTGAGGCAGCACAGCGGGGTGAAAAAGGAGGTAAAGCAGATGGTAAAAGACCAGGAGGAGAGATGAAAAGGAGTTGAATGGGGAAGAGCCTGAGGAAGGAGCAGCCCCCTGAGAGGGGGGCAAGGGGAGGGGGATGGTGCTGGCTGGGCCTGGGGACTGAGACTCACAGGCAACTTCACAAGAGCCCGAGGAGATGCCCTGGGAAGAGCTGGGGGAAGGAAAAGGGGATGGAGAAAGGAAGTGGAGAAGGAAAAGGGTAGTTGAAGAAGAATGGGAAGCAGGAAAGCAGGAAGGCGAAGGAGGGAAGAAAGACAACAGCTAACAGAGAAGGTGGTAACCTCCTACCTACCTGAGTATTTATCATTCCTGAAACTTACAAATCACGCTGCATATAAATACTATTTAAAATTTTCATATTCTTGCTGAACTCCAGTGAAAATACTCTGTATTAATAAATCATTACAATTCATATTACACATATACATTTACCTGATACACGATCAATAAGTTAATAAAAACAGACGTTATTACATCATATTTTTATTACATATTGTTTTAAAGCTTCATCTTTTAAATTTCGAAGCATGAGACGGGTTCCTCACTTTCAACGAATTTACTTGGTTGAGCACCAATAAATATAGTCAATGGCTAAATGACACATCTTCCCCAACCAGAGCAATACCAAGTTTTCTATGCCCTTCAGCAGCAAATCACGATGAAGAATGTTACCACTTCCTGGGACGCTGCTGCAGCTTCAGTTCTTTCTCTTCTCGTTGCTCCCCTTTGCTAAGTGTGCCTGTTTGGCAGAACTTCTCCCTGCTTTTCTATCATCTTTGTCTTTGGGTGCCACTTTCCCAGAAGAATCCTTGATATGCGTTGATTTTTTCCTATTTTCCTTGGCTTTAGTACCTTTACCTAGTCCCGCTTTCTCCTTGTCTTTGTCCTTTTTAACCCTAGGCGACTCTTTCCTGGAGACAACTGAATCCGCAATTTTCTTCTCCTTCCGGTCATCCTCCTTTTCTTTCTTGCCCCCTTTCCTCTCTTCATGCTTACTTTCCCTCCTTGACTCAAGCTTCTCTTTTTCCTTCTTGAGCTCTTCTTTAGTGAGTTCTTTAACTTTCCGGTTTTCCAATTAAAGGGAAAAATGTTTATTGAAAGTCATCTCTTAATTCATAGACAGCAACTTAGTGCAAAAGTATTGTCTTTTTTTCTATCTCCCCACACACATGAAATGATCATTCAAAAAGTGACTTTCATCCACTAGTTTTAAATTGGCTAAAAACAGCTGCAAACCTCTATGAAGTATCAGCTATAAAAGAAATGCTAGAAACTTGCCATCACTTTCCCAGCTGGCAATATAGTATGATTTGCCTCAAAACAAGGTTAACATGCAATATTAATAAAATGAGTCCAGCCATAAAGGCAGCACTTTACACAGAGCGTTAACAACTCACATGTCACAGCTATGACAACATAATTAAAGGAACACTGACAACGTAGGAACAAATTTTCCATAGCTTGCAAGTATTTGTACAAAGATAATTTAAGTCTTTAGCTCTCAACAACAACAAAAAAAAAAAAAGTCTTTAGCTCTAACAAAAAAAGTATGTCCTTAAAATATCTGTGCTTGCATTCCTTGGAAACAAATATAACGCACAAATGAAAAGTTAAATACCATTTAATTTTCTTAGTTTAGAAAAATACAATTTCCATGAGTACAAAATTTTAAGTTTGTTATCTACAGTGTCTAAGATGACAAGGAGAACTTCTTCTCTGCTTCTATTCAACATTATGAAATCAGTATTCCTTTAAGTATATTTCCCGTTATTTTACGTAGAGCCACTCCAAGCCAACATCTATGCTGTCCATGCTCACAGAAGAGAGAACAATTAAACGGAATATACAGGTGATTCCAAATCTCACGTGAGGTGCTGCTTTCAACCTGCTTTACATAAAGTTGAACACTGCTGCTAGCAAAAGCTTTGAATTTCACCTCCTTGATTCCTCATTAAGAAATCATACGAGAAGCAAGGTGTTTACTGTATAATGTAGCATTTAAGCAGAAACAAAAAAGAGAAAGATTTCTTTAATATAATAAAACGTGGAAGATGTTTCTGCCCATCAGAATCATGTAAAACTCAGAGTACAAAATGTTATTCGATTCTTCCTGACAATTTTATTAAAACCTTGTAAAAATACAGAATAGAATTCATAAATCATCAACCATCCTCAAAGTCCTCATTCTTCTCCAACGCCGTTCAGAGCAACATGGATAAGTAACACTGCAAGAGCAGAAGGCTGGTGCGATGCTGGCACGTGTTACTTTGCACACAGTTTTTAAAATATTAAATCTTTAATGTTGAATTTGCCTCTCTAAATCAAGGAGTCAAATTATACTTTATTGGCCATTTATTTCATAATTACTTACGTAAGAATAAAATGGTAAAAATTCTGGTTTTCTTCCCGGGAATTATTCCGGCGGGATATCAAAGTTAAAACATTAAAATTTCCTAATCTTAAAGTTAAAATACAAATCACAAAACCCTGTAAATCACATAGTAAAAGTCTCCCCTGTTAATGTTTCACCAAAATCCAACTACATACAATGTGCCAAGCACTTGAACACAAAAGTATTACAAGTTTATGAAGAAAAGCATGCACTTTCCCCATGCCCCTCTCCCTAAAGTACAGAAATCTTTACAGTGAACGAGAAAAACCAAAGGAATACAAAATAAGGCTGCAATAATAAGCTGTTAGCCTATACAGAATGGTTGACAGGTGTAATAATTTTTAATGAGTCAAAATATCAAACACAGCAAATTCTCTACCGGCATAATGAAATCTAAGTTTTCATTTTACTGAAAACTACAAGTGTGGTCCCACTAGCTTTTATTGTGCTCTAAGACAGCATCATCAGAGCTTTTGGAAAAAGGAAATCAATCATTGATGAACTCATCTTTATTTCCAACAGTACCTAAAAAGTTTAGACTAAAGAAAAGTTTTAGAAGGTAGATAGGATGTATATACTGTAAATTTAATGTGTAGTTTAAAGACTGTTCCGAGGTTTTGATAATCTGAAAATTACTTAAAACTATAGGCCCGAGGCAGAAAACTCTTTAATGAAACCTTGATAAAACTACTTACAACCAAAGGTGCACCCAAAACCAAAAAGCAATAATGTTTAGCATTAGTAGCTGCATCTACAAAACATTATCTATAAACTGTCATGCATTTTCAAGCATTAAACTTGATTCACTCAAGGCTAATTTGAAAAATAGAAAATACCTTTAGCCTTGGTTTTTCTCTTGGCTACCCCACCAGGTCCTTCTGTTGGTGTTTACAAGATGAAAATATGTTACAAACAGAAAATATTAAGGTAATTAAAAAGTATCTATAAAATAGTTTAAATTGATGCAACTATTAAACAAATTTACTTAAATTCACCATTAAAAAAATACACTCCTGCAACATACAAATATCTATCATTCATACGTCATTTTAGAACCTTACTTTCACTACCTATAACCGAAAAATGCATTTTAAAAACATGATTGATTTAATCAACTTCACAACCTGCCTTAGGTCTGAAAGAATTGATGGCTTTAGAAATGTCTAATTACCACAGGAAATGGCATTTCCCTCTCAGTGGTGCCTGGATGTCAGTGGACTTCTGATTGGACACAGATGGTCAATTACAAGCACCAGGGGTGAAAGGACCTGGGGACCTTATTTCCCTACTCAATTATCACTGCCACTCAAAAAAAGGATAGTATATTTTGATAGAATTTTACTCTTTACTGTTTGAATAATCATGGCTTTTCTCCCATAGTTTCAAACTTTCTTTATAAAAAATTACATAAATAAGAATTATACCATTATGGAGGTATATACTAACTTTTTTACTCTTCATCTAGAAACTCTGCAAAGGCTTTCTATTTCTTCTCTAGGCAAATGAAAGTTCTGATGTGTTTATTTTTAACCTTCTAACAAGTATCAGTACCACATACCTCGCCGTACACTTTTTCCAGCCAGCCTGTACTTAGCATCCCAACCAACTGATGTTCCCAATTCTATCTCCTGGTCACATAAATGTTATTTTACACTCACGTATCAGCAAACTTTCCAAAGTGGCATTCCAGGCTGCCAATCCATTTCCTGGGGACACCAGGGTAGGAGGTAGGGTGATTTCTGCTCATCCCCTGTGGAGGCAGCACCATGCACAACCTGTCACCTACAACTAAGGTCTGAAGTGTCCCAAGAAAGCCCCTCAGCCCTTTCACACCTATTCCTGCTGGAAACTGTGGAAGCCCCTCGGTATGTTTCTCAAAACCATAATCACACTCCCACTGCCAGTATGAGATTTTTTTACTCCTGTTCTGTTGTTTGAATCACCCTCCACTCCTAAATCTCCTCCCCTCTCTCTGTTCATGGCAAGTTGTTTCCATCATATGAGACAGTTCATTTGAGAATGGCAACTTATTTTGGTTGAGATATCATCATTGTCATTCTGGAAAAAAAGTGTTAGTGTATCTTACCAATGACTACATTAAAAACAGAAACGTGAATTAACTGTTCCCTGTGGCTGTCTGTATCTATCCAGTTACTCGACATGCATACATAACCAAAACCAGTGTGTGTGTCTAACAACTATTTTCACAGACAAAGCCCAGTTCTTCCTTAAACTCTAGAAAAAACAGCATACCACCGTGGAATACCGAACGCTATCTTGGACCACTCCCCAAGAAAGTTTATTTAGGTAAAATGTCAAACTTATTCTTGCAATGACAACTTTTAAATACATGGGTATTATCCAATGTGCAAAAGAAATTAGCATAACGCATTAAAATACACTTTTAATGGTGCTAATGTCCCCTCCTGATGGGTATTATCCAATGTGTAAGAGAAATTAGCGTAACGCATTAAAATACACTTTTAATGGTGCTAATGTCCCCTCCTGATTCCTGCATGTTCTTGACTGGGGAGGCCTGGATTTTCCCTTAAAAAGCAGAATGGTGGGAATCAGACTATCCCCCTACCCCTCCACTATTATGATATAGTCAAAAGAGCTATATTGATGAAAAGGCTAGAGTTAACATAAATAAGCCAACATATTAGATCAACATCAGATTAGCTGATCAGAAACATGAAAATATAATAAGTACTTGATTTAAAACTTTTCCAGTTTGGGTATAAATCCCTAAAGTGATACAAATTAACAATGTGCCATTGTACTATATAAAATGCCAAAGTATCAACCTAAGCTGTCTTTTCTGAACTTAAAGAATATATTCAATCATTTTTCAATATTTTTGACATGACAAAGACTGAACTAATAATTTAAACAACAATCATCATATTGTTGATTGTTGTATAAACAGAAAGAGTATAAACATGAAACAAAGCACAGCACTTGGAAAACAGAAGGTAATACAGGAGCCTGTAAGTAACAAAAAAAGAAGGGAGAGTCAAGAAAACGCAGGGAATGAATGAATAGAAAATGCAGGATTCTAAAAGTCAAAGTAGCGGTTGTAGAAAGGAAGGAATGAACAAAGGGTTAGGATGAGGACACTACTGAATTCTGTTTGTTAGTAAACGTCCCATATACAGTTTTACAAGGAGTGTAAGAGGCGGTCACGTTAAAATGAGAAAACAGGTAGAAAGAAGGGTGAGCAAAACCCCAGGGTTGCTCATCACCGCCTCTCTTCCCTCCTTAGAAGAAAACTGATCATCTATGGGGTTTCCCAAGATTCTCAGTGGGCAGAAAAGGAATAAGAGTTTGAAGAATTTGATCTGCATTCCTATGTTTTGAGGGCTAGGAAACAAAGGCATGTCTAAGGGTAGAGAAACTGAGTCAGCGGGAGAGAAAGGAGGAGGCCAGAAGCAGGAGGTGCAGACACAGGGCAAAGGTCAGCTGCTAAAAAAATGACCAATGAGAGAGGAAAGAACGATTCAAAACACTTCTCAGGGTAAAGAAATGCTGTGCAGAGTAGAGAAATGATAATGGAACCCAAGCCATTAGGATGTGGCTACGGTCAAAGCGAATGGCAAAAAAAAAAAAAAAAAAAAAGTAATCACCATGTTGTTTACTTCTTTTTTGCCCTGTGCGTTTATTCTGATGGTTTTAAGGTGATTACTGTTAATAGCTAAGTTGACTATTTGGTAATCCTTACACAGAAATTGGGAAAAAGCAGGTCTTATATACCTCCTTAGAGCCTGAGGGTGCTGCCTAAGGTAATTGACATTATTTTGGCAACTGCCTCAGGGCCACTATCCCACACACATTTTCAAAGTGAAATGTTCTGTGTGTAATTAAAACGCTGCATCATGGTTGGACCTGCGGTTTCACCACAATTTTAGAAGACTGGCTCCATTATAGAAATCCAAGTACTATAGCTGCTGCAGGCTTTCAGGAAGTCCGGCACAGAATTGGTCAGCTGAGTATCATGTCATACTTAGGTCATCCCAGTCACTCCCACCATCCCTGGTGAGACCAATGAGTCACTCTGAGCCTCAGTTTCGAAGCTGCCTGCTGCCCTGTACGAAGCATCATAATTTATTTCAACGTTGACTAGAGATGAGGCCCTGAACGCCTAAGAGAAGATTCTGCGAGCTAGGCAGACTTGCTCTAGAACATAAGTCTAGTCTTGGCAAAACGCAAGTCAAGACGCTACACCATTTTCCTTTTTATTTTTAAATAGATGGCGTAACGATATTATCACAGACGTTTTTGAAAAAAGGAAGCTACAAACCTTCCAACCCTCTGGGATGAGGGAAGATCAGAACATCAGAGGACTGAAAGACTAAAAGTTTAAGAAGGGATTACATCCAGAGACTGAGAGCTTGAATAAAGATAAAATCCAGACACAACTACGAATGAGATAGCAGAAAGATCATGCGAAGACCTCAGCTAGCACAGGTCAGTTTATTGTCTGAACTTCAAAGTGTCATTTCTCTTGGAAAACAAAATACATCCAATAATTTTTTTCACTTATTTAAGCTGTTTAAAAAAATAATCAGCGTATTATTATGCAATAGGTAACTCCTGACGTTCTCACTCACCAGGACTAACCCCAGCAAATATTTCATAAATAACCTATGTTGGGCTCAGCTTTGAAAAGGGATTCAAACGCAGCCTAACCTGACTCCCAACTTCAGACAGTTCACAATTTAGTTAATATCTACTCCTGTGTATTACAGAGTTATGGCAACAAATAACAGCACAGTGTTCCATCTATCGGCTTGTGATAATAAAGTCTGCGTCACTGGATTTTATAAAAGTGCTCCAAATATGCATGGTGATCAAAGACATTTCCACAGCTCAAAACACAGAAAACGTTTTACTTGTTTTATAGACCAGAATCTGATTTCGAAAGGGTTGCTGAGTATCAAGCCCCCAAAGGTATAACTGCCAGGTGTTCAAGTTCATAACTGTCTATTCTTCTATCTGCCTTTACTAATACTTCAAAGTTATAAACGTCAGGCCAAACGAGGAAACATTTTGCCCCGTCTAGCTAACCGTAAATGAAAACAAACCAGAATTCAAGCAGAGAAAACAGTTTTTCTTACACGCCTGGATACAGCTCTATAAGACAGGGAGGTAATTTCTAGAATAAAGAATCAAGTGAAAAAGGTGAAAAAGCAGGATATCACCCAGCACATTAAGTCCAAGGCATCTGCATGACGCAGTGAGCCGGCAGCTGGGCCTCAGGGATTTAATAAGATCAGCACCCAGAAGACACCTCTCCAACTGACTTACACGTCACCCCTCACATCCCAGGGGAAATAAGAGCTGAAAGAAACTAAAGTGCAGAAAACAAGTCCCCTGAGTGCCACTTCCTTGTTTTGGTACCAAATTCCAGAGAACCCGGCGCCTTTTCAGTTGGACAAACGGCACTTTCCTCTGAGGAAGGGCAGCTCGGAGGAGACAAGGGCATCTGAACTCAGAGCACATTCCTCAAAGTGCCTTTGGTTGTTCCAAAGCGGAAATGCAGAGTAAATACACTACAATGTAAAATTCACCATAAATAAACATTCAAACGTACAGATTACATTTTTAACTAAGTTTCTAAGCTTAAAAGACACAAGCTGGGAAAATATTTCTATGATCGAACAGAAAATTACACAATAAAGCCTTAGAAGATTAAGAATTGTAACATACATAATAAACAAAATGTAAGCAAAGCAACTTTGTTCAGCTTCAAAGCACTCTATACCAGTTTTGCAAATAACTTTATTTTCTCACCAAAGCAAGCCTTAGGCACAAATTGAAGGCAGTCACAGAAGTCAGGGGTTCACCAGCTACCTGGATTTTACCTTCATCAGAGGCTTTTCAAAAGGGCTGATCAGAAGGGATACCAAAGAAATGGCAAATTATAATCTCACATCCTTATTTTTCACTTACAAGAATACAGCATAATTAATTTCTGTACATAAAATGTGCATTAGTAGCATGACAAAAAAGCAGAGCCTGATGAGAAATTAATGATTCCAAACATTTTTAATACACAAATTTAATTATTTACTTCTCATAAACTGATCAAACATCTTCTAGGGTTAGTAACAATGAAGCATGAAGAAACAAGACTGCCTTAAAAAACAAATCTCAGACATTTGTCTAAGAGAATTTCTCTGAGTGAGACCTCAGACTGCTTTTGAATTTAAACCTAATGAGCTCTGATATGTCACAGTACTCAAATTCAAAGTGCAAGACATGATAGATACAGGCAAAGACTGCATAAGCTTTCAGAAAGAACATTATTAAATCATACTCATTTGTTCCAAAATATTAACATTCCAAAATCAGAAGCTTTGGACTGTCAGAAACATTAACAGAATGAAACATAGTCCCTGAATAATCAGGAAAAGACAAACTAGGGTTTTAATAGTTATTTAAGCGTTAGGAGATCACTGTCCAATGTACAACACATGTATCTATTTCCAAAAGTAGCTACTGAATAATGCTTTTTTAAACTAAGATTAGCAAATTGGACAGTTTTCCCGACACATGTAAATGCTGAGTCAAGGGGGAAGTTGATGTGCTTCCAGGGTTCTGATTCGAGACTTTTACTTTCAGGCTCTCATTTTGATAATAAGCCTGCAAGAGCGAGCTCTAAAAAGGAAACTAAATTTGTCATATTCCCTTCCGAAAAAATGGGTGAATAATCTACTTTCTGAAAGCAACTTGATTAAATGGGAAAAAATAAGAATAAATATTTGAAAAGTAGAAATTATCATAGTTAAATAAAATGTTAAAAAATGCAAATATTTTCCAATTTTAAGCTCTATAAAGAACCAAAGCTAGGCTAAGTTTCACAGAGGCTCAAAGAGATGTAAAAACATGAAACACCACTCCCAAAAAGGGCAAAAGAAATCAAAGGTCTTGGATCTTATCACTCTTAAGCTATAAGAGCTCTGTTTGAGGTGGGAAATGAATGAAATCTCATTTTAAGAAATGCATGTTACATATGTCTAATACAATTGTTTTTGCTATCACTGAAGCAAACTCATTTTAAATGAATTGATTCAAAGGTGTTTTTAAGGTTTTCTAACGGCAAAAATTGATTCTCCTAAAAAGAATTACCACTTTAATAAATTTAATTTACAAATATAAAAACCATATATACCTAAGCCAAAGTTGATGGTCAATTAATAAGGTAATACAGGAAAAAATGGAAAAAGACCGTTATTTAGGATGAATAATTTTAATATGTACAACATTATTTAAGATAACATATTGACATTTTCCTTCCTGTGTAATATGCCTCCTTTAAAAAAAATACAAATTACTTTCTCTGGATGTCTATTTGGAAATGAAATTTAAAATAAATTTTGCTTTCACAGACAGAAAGGTTCAGACACACTACTATCTGAATATAGTAACTGAACTACCCTAAGGCAAAAATATGAGGTTATTTTCAAATTATTTTAAAAGCACCATTAATACAGAATTTTACACTGAAATTTGTATTAACCTGTCTGACAAATCAACCTAAACAAATTACAATTAAAGAAAAAAATCAGCCTTTTAAAGGACCATCATTTTACACATCAGTCATGTTAAAGAACAACAGAGAAGCACTGAATTTATGTATCATGCTAGAAATATTTTTATAATTAATTCCACTATAATCATCTTAATGAATAGCGTGTTAGAAGGACAAGCAGCAAGGGTTAATCACAAAACAATGTGCTATTAAGTTTCTGAATTTAGTTCAGCGAGTACATGAGTTGAAACAAAACGATACAGAAACCAATTATACTACCAAGAACATCATTCTCAATGCACTTTGTGGACCAGTAGGAGAATGAGGGGGTACCGCTTTCCTCAAGTGGGAAAGCCAAGCAAGGGACTAGCTAGGCGCTGTACTGGGGAAAAGATGACACAGTTGCCTTGTATTGTCCGATCGCAGCTGCCCCACTGCATGTTAAGCCCTGGATGAGCAAAGGAAAGAAAGAAAAAGGAGATTTTGCTTCGGGGGTTCACAAGCCAGTGACTTCAGTCCCTGCATCAAAGTTACTGGTTATGTAAATCCAAGATGACGCAAGTCTTTCCCTGAACCCCTTCATTCTGTGACGTACCATCAACGCCATCTGTGGTCTCGCTTTCTTCTTCTTCTTCTTCTAGCATTTCAAAAGGAGTCATTATATCATAGAGAAATGAGAGGAAACCATAAAACCAATCTGAACTTTCCTCTGCTAAAATATTAAGGACTTCCTCAAGAGAATCAATATTTTCATTACTGCCATCTTTGGTCAGGCCTACATAAGAATAAAGGAAGAGAGAAAGAGAAAATAAGGAGAGCAGTTAGGTGGAAAAAAGAAGTTGAGGAAGAGTGATCTCAAAAAGGATGTGCATCATGGTCAAGGAAGTTTACAGAAAAGGTATTTTGGAAAATAAAGAAATCGGTTAAGATGCACACCTTACAATCAACTCTCAATCATATGGACTAAAGGAAAAGCAATTTGACCAATCCTCACCCTTCCTACCAGCCCCTAACCGGGTTTGCCTTTCTCTCATCAGAGAATTGAGAGCCAAAAAAACCACAAAATTGTATCAGCCAAAACAGACTGACCAACTTCAACGGGAAAAGTGAGTGAAAGTCGTATGAGGATAAAAAGACACTTCCGACAAGCCCCACATTTGCCCGTGGAGCACCCAGATATTATCGAGAGTTGATTATACAAACACTTACATATATCAATAAATATTCACTGAAAATAGAAATGTTCATTTCCTCAAACTTTTCCCTTTAGGAGCTGCAGTTAGTTTAGGAAACTCTGGAATTGATATGACTAGCAGGGTAACTGTTCAGCCTCCACAGATGGGCACCAACGTGCTCAAATTATACCAGATAAACAACTTAAATTTTAAAACTAGAAAATGTTAGCTCTATAATGCTCTGGTTACTGACTTGTGGTCCTGTCATTCTGACCAATAATAAGAGTCAGCTATTAATAACAATTCGCTCAGCCTACCAATATGAGATGTGATCAAGGCCAGTCACCTGCAACAGGAACATTCCAGAGTTCTGTCCCTATCAGCTCACGGAATTAGCTTCTACTGCAAAGATCCCAGACCCCCATATGGAAAGAAAACAGTGTATATATCGTTTTTATCATTTGTTTCTTCCCTGTGAAGAACTGGCTTTGGGTAAGACTGGTCTCTTGGGTCCAGTAGGTATCAAAGTCCACCAGTAGAACTGTCAAGTTCTATACAGTAAGTTCCATAATTTTGAGGAGAAAAAAAAAAAAAGACAGGCTGTGAGAAATATGCACATCTACGATTTTAGAGCTGTTCGGATTATAACCACCTAATCTGGTATTTCTGGCTTTGACAACACAGAATTTGTCCACACAGCGTAACTACCAGCAATCAAGATTGGCAGGTAAGGGATAATAATAAGACAACTAGTTTAAAGATGATAGTGAATTTTCCCCATATTAGTCCATAGAAGAACTACATTGCGCCATTCTTCATGCGTTGGGGGGGAAAAACCCCACAAACTTCAGTCGGTATTTAAATTATTTTTTGACCAACCCAGCATGTTTCTTCACTGAACTGAACAGTTGACAAGTGCTGTGAACAGAGATCTGTATTCCCACCCAAGCCCCTGTGGGAATAACACTATTTCTTCTCCTTGTCCAAAAACTCTACAGCTGTATACTTAGAATAAACATTTTTCTTTTTCTCCATTTTCCGATACAAGTACTTCCAAGTATTGAATATAAAATACAAAACTTTACCACCCTTCAGCATGACAGGATGAAGTATGCAACGAATATGCACAAGTATTTGAGCAAAACTGATTACCCAACTATGCAACATTTTTGTGGTTCTTAAGACAAAAGTACTAGTCCAAAGAGAAAAAGAAAATATGTTCTGGGTTTATAATTCCTTATCCTCTAAGAGAAGGCCTGAACCAAAGAGCAACATGTGCCTGCCTTTGGGCAAGATCCAGCCCTCCCTTCCCTACTGCTCACTCAGGCATCTGTCAAGTCCACAAATGCTTGTCAAGGCTCCAGGGACTGCCTTCCCTTTTGTTCTCTGGCCATAGCTGGTGGCAGCTAGGTGGAAAAGGATAACTATGTAATCCACAGGTGGTGTTACTCTAAGAAAATGCTACTCAGAATTTAGTCCTCTTTCCTATGGATTTATTTGGGAAACACGTTTTCAAAGAATACATTATGAGACAATGTAGCTTTCAATCATCCAAACCAAAATCAAAGACATTTTAGTTTAGATAACTGGGCCACAAAAGTAGGAAGGAATGTAAACAAGACCAGGCTTAGAATATTTTCCAAGTATACTGTCAGGGCCGTGGCCAGAAGTAATAAACTTAATGATGCCTATTGATCTTGATTTACTCCCAGATTTCATTCTCTTTATAGTTCATAAGAAAAGCAAACTTTGAAATGTAAAGGAAATGTAAACATGAACGTGTACATTTCCTCAAATTGATCAAATTTAGATATATGCAAATTTAAGACTCCAGAAAGAAATACTAATGAGAGAAATCCAAACCTATGGAAGTTCAGCATAACTATTACCACACCTGCCATGCCAAGCTCTCCCCCAATCTCTGACTTTCTACTTTCATCCCTCCCCAGGGATTCCCTCTGCCTTAATCCAAGGCCCTTAACCTTGAACTGCTTCTCCAATGAGAACGTACCCCAGAGATCTGGCTCCTTTTAGGGTACACACTCACTGAATCTGCTCCCCCGTAATCTCTCCCTGAACATACAGAGCCCAGCAAGGCCAGAATTTCACCTGGTTCTTGCAACCATCCACCAGTAATAGAGGCACAACTAGGCTACAATAACCTCACAAAGTAGAAAAGAACCTTAGTCATAAAATTCAATTCCCATCAAGGTTGTATTTCATGCAGAGAATTCAAACACTACAGAATAAGGTCAGAGGACAAACAGCTTACATTAGTTTCTTTCATCTTTACCAAAGCCACAAGCCAACTGCGAATTTGTACATACAGTAAAATAGTTTATCTTAGCCTTTGTGCAGTTAATAGTCAAATGACCAAATGAACACTCAGATTCACCAACTGAGTTCTGTCTCCAAGTATATGATTCTTGCAAAAGGAACAAGTTACCATTTGCCCATACCACATATGTGGCTACCCACAAATGGTAATGTTCTAAATTATAATGAATTAAACTCTTAATGGTTGCTTAAAAATATTAAGGGGAATACATTTTTGAAATCTAAAATACTAAAAATCAAGTTATTAATGTAAGTTTGCAATAGAAATCAATGTGTGCTGTAGAAGAAATAACATGTTTTAATTTTTAATAGTTGACATTTCCTGACAGACCAAGATAGCTGATTTTAAGCACCTGCCCCCTTAAAAAAATCAACAAATACAGTAGATAAGTAATATTATTTCTAAAAATGAGGCAACGGCTCACATGAAGTTATTTTTAAATAAAAAGCTTTGCTATTCAGAATCTGTCATTTAAAGAAAAGTAACAAAATGAAGTAACAAACCACTTATAGGCATGCAAATTAGCATCATTCTGAAATAAGGTCTATATAATCTTCTTTCTTACGCAGGCCTAGGATTATAGTCTTCTGAGAATTTACCATATTTATAGAAACCCAAATTTAGATATATAATGTCAAAATTGTATAGAAAATTCTACTACGGTTAAGACAGGAAAAGTAATTCCATGGGTATAGGAAGCTTTCACTGTTAAGTAGCAAATATAGTTCTCACTGAGCAGTAACAAGAAAACAATGTCAAAATTAAGATGTTTTATTACACTTCAATACAGATGTATCTCCCATTTTTTTCATATCCATAAAATATACACAAAATTGTGTGTCTAGGAAGAATCTGTGCCATTATTCTATTAAGCTTAGTATGTAAACCTTGCCATATTTGTTATTTTTCTAAAGACTTTAGTATGAAATGTTTTAATGCATATTACACTACATACTACAACAAAGGAAAGGATGCTGTTTAACAAGCAGAAATAATATCTCACCAGGCCAGATTATATAAAATTTGCATATTAAAATTAGCACCATCCTTTCTAGTATGAGACTATTTTAAAATTAAATGAAGGAATATCACATCTTTATCTATTATAAAAAAAACTCAATGATAAAGACGGGTAATTCTGGTGATAAAAGAGAAGGGTCCAAGACTTAAAAAAAATCAAGAAACCTGGCCAAAGACTACTAGTTTATATTTTAATGTTACCTTTCAAATAGTCATAGGACATTATAAGATGTTTACTACCACTATTTTATTTCAGAATGAATTTATGTAAGCCTTCAGAAATTTACATTTTCAAATGGACATTGAATTATGTCAAATGATGCTAAAGAATGGTCACCATTACCATATGTGAAAGCAGACTAGGACATTATCTACATGTTCAAATGTTATGTTCAGAATATAAAGTGCTTTAAATCTAAAAACACATATGAAATTATATTACTTATATCTGTGCAGGAGCTATATACTTATCCATTTGTAACAGTAAATTGAAATGTGAGAGTTTATAGAAAAATAATTAAGCCATTCAACATCCCAACAAGAATGAAATAAATGATTTAAGTGGGAAAATATCTTTCATAAAATGGAAATGACTGACACAAACATTACTAAAGCTAAAATATTGGGTTGGCCAAAAGGTTCATTTGGCCAACCTGATATTATTTTGCTTCCAACATTTTAGCACCACTAATTAAAAAAAAAAAATGTGTACTTGCCTAATAAAACTTTGGCATCATCTACATCAAAATCTCCATCACCATCAGCATCATAGATTCCCAGTTTTCCTATAAGAGGGGAAGGAAAGACGGATAGGGGAACAAAAGGAAAAACAAATTTAATAAGGTGTTACTATTTCTTACAGTCCTGCATATCGGCCATTAATGCAAACAATCAATGCAACTCTTTGCTCCTTTCATCCTTAAAAGCCGTGCTAATGATAATCTCACTTAAAAATGAAGGCAGTTCACTTAGAGATTGAGGAAATATTCACCTAACAAATCTAAGAAATATAACTCAGATAATATTTTCTTTAAGGGCTTAACAATACCCTGAGATTTAATCATTTCAGAGTAGTTTTTTTTAACTTTACTGCTAAAAATATTTTAGGTAAAATTTTCAACATACATAAGGAATAATACAGATCCATTTCTAACAGTTACATGAAATTTAATGTTTCTAAAGTATAGAAGTTCCTCACACCATTAATACTCAAAACAAAAGAACACCCACTGAGCCTCAAATAAAGACCATATATAACATCGAGTATAAGGACTAAAAATAAGAGGATGATTAATTTTACGTTTCATAATAATGATTTATGACAGAAGCATCATGAATCAACCTTTAAAAACAGACTTCTGGAAATAAAGTATGTAAAACTGGCTTTTTGAAACTACAAAGGAAAACTTACACTTATCCTACTTAAAAATGTAATTAGCACTGGCCACCTACTACTAAGAAAAAAAATAAGGCTTAGAACAGACAAGCTGAGAAGACAATACTAGCAGACTTCCTCCTTCAAGAACAGTAACTGTGTATTTTAACTTTATCATCTCAGAGCACTATTCAGCATTTCAAATATAAGTCAAATACATTCAGTTCCCTAAAAACATCCTAAAATCAACACAGTTTATAATTCATCATTGGACAATGGCTGTGAAGAGACTTATTAATTTAACATTTTAAACAACAATATTTTAAATAGCAATATTTAAACCACATTTACAAATACAGCATCAGTACTAAAACACCAGTTGGCAGCACTGCCACCATTTTTGTTTGTTTAAGCAATGCTTTTATTTTTACTTATTTTTTTTGAATTTTAGAATTTTATTTTTTTTTTTATACAGCAGGTTCTTATTAGTTATCTATTTTATACATGTTAGTGTATATATGTCAATTCCGATCTCCCAGTTCACCCCACCACCACCATCCCCCGCCACTTTCCCTCCTTACTGCCACCATTTTAAAATAAAATCTAAGTTAACTCCAATAAAGATGTTAAAAAAAAAAAGGAAGTTAAAACATTGCACAACAGCAGGAAGATCTTTGGGAGTAGAGTTGCTATGACCAACCTAGACCCTCCCAGAGCCCTGTTCCACTTAGGAAAATATTGTTAACCTGCTATGTAGAAGTCTGATTGACAAAGCACATACACGTTGAAAGTGACAATAACAATAATAATGTAGACATAAGGAAGTTATCATTTCTATAGCTAAGAAAATATAAGTGAAAAGCGCTGGTCTGCAGTTGAGGCTACGTATAGCACAGAGTTCAAATAACAATAAAAAGACAGAAAATACTATACTTTCTCACAAATTTAAGAGGGAAAATTGGTCCTACCACTTACATTCTCTGATGCAGGTGATAACTAAAATAGTAGCCCAAGGATGAGGTTTTAGAGACTAACACAAGTAGACTTAAAAGGCATCTCCAATAGCCTACCTTGAAGTACCTCTGATAAGTTATAACGGAAGTCCTTTGCTTTGGCTGCATGCATACAAAAACACGAAAATTGTTACTTGAGCTTACATGTACACATCTTCTAAATCTCTTCTTTTGTCTGATAGACTTTGCTTCGCAACATCATCAACATAAGTTAACAAAAGCACAGACCTACTCAGAAGTTCATCTCCAAACTAAAATTCTTCCTCTATCACTCTTACCAATCTACTCGGAGGCACTTTCCTCGAAGTACAATAATAAAAGTAAGAAGCTTTAACAAAAGGCAGATTACATGTGTGTTTTGTTATTCTTTGCCTTTCCCCCCGGAAAGATGGCTGGCTATAAACTAATAAGTAAAGCAAAAGTGCAGAACGGTCTATGGAAGGGAGGGGATTTTCCCTGTGAGACTGTACATACGGAGAAAAGTATGCATTTTTTTCAGTGAAAAGGTCCACATCTTTCACTGGATTATTAGAAAGGAAGGCCATTTACTCACAACAGCCCGAAAGTGGAAATAACCCCTATGTCCATCCATGATGAATGGATGAGCAAAATGTGGTGAATCCACACGATGGAACATAATTCATGCATAAAATGGAGTAAATACCAAACCCTGAAAACATCACACTAAGTGCAAAACAACAGACACGAAGGGCCATGTATTGTATGATTCCATTTATGTGAAATGTCCGGAATAGGCAAATACACCAAGTGTATTAGTGCTTGCCAGGAGACAAGAAGGAGAGGGGGATGGAAATATTCTGAAATTAATAATGATGACAGCACAAAATTATATGTTAAAAAACAGTGAACTGTACATTTTTACATATTTACAATATTGAATTTTATCTCAATTACAAAAAGAGACTTGGTCAGGTGAAACAAAAAAAAAAGTATGACTCCAAAAATTATAAAGAATCATGAACGTAAAAAACCGTGAAAAACTGCAGTGATTATGGGGAGAGAAAAGGAAATGGAGAGGAAAGGAAGACAACTATCAGAAATAACACAGCAACTTCCTCAGAACATCCTACAGGCCACACCTACACATGCACATGCACGCACACACACACTCACATCCACACACAACAGTGCCAACAAGGACACAGAGGCGTGTGCTTGGAAATGATCTCTTCAAGGCAGGGTCTTGCAAATTGTGTTTATGATCCATTCATGGGTCCTTAAATAAATTCAGTGGCTCCTGACAAGTATTTTAAAAATTCATAATACAACAAAATAGAATAGAAATTATAGAGTACTGCATGTCGCGAGAGTACGTACTGTTAAAACTTTTTGGTGTGATATATAGACAATATAAAGCCTATTTTTTTCTATGACAGATCATGTTCAAAGAAGTTGAAAGTACCACAGCAAGGTAACCCTGATAACATCCCCTTTTGTTCCTTCCCTACTGAGAACCACTGAGAGGCTACAGAATTGACAGTACCAATAAGAAACAATATGAAAATCCTTACCCAGCACTTCCTCGTAATCAACAAGATCAAACCAGACCACAGCTACCGATGTCCAGACTCCGAGCAATGCAATGACCATAAACCACGTGAAAAACGAACTTCCAGAAAGTCCTCCTTTCCTCCCATTCTTGTGTCCTCCATGCTTTGTCTCTGTTAAAAAAATAAAACACACGGACAATGTCATTATATAAGAAGAAAACACTTTATTGAACCTCTTTTCACTGAAATATTTCTCCAGGAATTTGCGAGTACTTCCAATGGTAAATCACTTCAAAACTATCAATAGTTTTCACTTAAATTCTTAAATCATGTTACACAAAATAAAGATTTTAAAAATGGAAAAGACTATGCTTAGCCTCAATACCACATATGTATGACCCTAACTTCTAAGTAACGAGAGAAATAAACTACTAATGGGCTAGCGATTTTTTTTAAATAAAAATTGATATGTGTATTCCTTCCAAGTGCTTTATCTAAACGACCTAAATATAACCTCCTTCAAAGTTCAGAGCATATCAACAACTTAAAGAGATCATAAATGTAGCCAAAGCCTTTATTTTTCCTGTCGCATTTAGTTTCTGTAGAATCTTGAAAACTGTAACTGCTATAGAAGAAGCTCCCCGCAAAACGCTTCATATTCTTAGCCAGAGACACAGAGATAAAGGAAGGAAACTATTTATAGGAAACAGAGGTCAGGGAAGAAGAGAAGCCAAACAGTGCAATTCAGTCCACCTCCACAAGATCCACCGGGACCCAGGGGAAAAGGGAAAGGTTTTCATAATTGGTCTCGACGTAGGATACAGTTTTGTAAAGTGCTGTCCACCAGAAGTGTCATATATCACATTTGATATGTTTAATATACTTTATACTCTTCTGGAAATACTCGTACGGCCAAAAATAAACAAAAATAATGATAGCCAAGTAATATTAAGAGAAAATGGTCAACAATGTCCTTAAAAGGACCATAAAACTCAAATTTCTCTTAAAAAGGAATATGATAAATATTAAATATTAATAAATAAATTAGAAGAATATGTCATATCTCAACATGCCCTTTGGGAAAAGGAAAAATTTATCAAGCAAGTAGGAAAGTAGGATGCTATCTTCCGCTGGTGGAGCACATTACCTCCTCTACGTGCATGCGATTCTCACAAGGGTCCTGTCAGTGTTTCTCAAGAGGGTGTTTCTGGGTTTAAACAGGACAATTCTTCATCCTGTGCGACTGTTCCTCACACTGCAGGGCAGCTGGCATTCCTGGTTTCCTCTGGTCCCACAGGTAAGTAGCTCCCAGCGATTATGACAAACAAAAACACCCCCAAATATTTCCAAGTGTCCACTACAACACTGGGGGTAAATATGGGAATAATCATCTCTGTTTTACAGAAAAATGATGAAATGGTTCACCCAAAGCCACCAGCATAAGGTGGGTCGAGCCAGGAATAAGCCCTGACCTCTATGGTCCTGAATTCCTTGCTCCATATGAATGGGCCAAATTACATGATTTCAGATACCTCACTAGCTCTCATCTAAAACCTGCTTCCTGATTCCTAAATCCAGTTCTAATTAGGGAATACTGGTAGTAATTTTCCAGTGGGTTAAGTCAAGAACATACTATCAATTCTTCTTGTTAAAAAGATATACATATTTTTTAAACCAACCACTAGATCAACTTTTCAAAAGGGGTCATAAAAACTGAATCAGTCTTGGAGTGTGTACATTATGTTTGTGGATATACACACTCAAACATACACATATTTACTTATATACCTATATTTAAGTATATAAATTGGTGAACTAAAATAAATCAAAATTCCTTCTTAAAGAAAAAGTCAATTTCCTTTTCTAGTGTTCTTTAAATATTAACAGACCCATCAATAAGGGCCAGATCTATAAATAATCACATGGTGAACTTACAAAAGTATGCTTTACCAAATAAGATCCAGCCACCTGATTTGTTTCTTTTCTTTTTCTTTTTCCTCACATGATCTATTAAAAGTCTAAAAGCTGGCTATATAAAAACATAACTTACACATTTAAAAAAATACCTGCTGGGCACAGATCACAATGTTACTTATTAAATCCACTTAAAATAGGCTCCACTGTTTTATTATCTGAACATAGTCACCAGAGTGGAGACTGGGTGAAAACTGTCTGCAGTGCTGGTGAGGGAAAATGATGATTTCCAAAGTTTTATGTGTCTTAAAGGATAGAAGTTATACGAAGAACAATATAAAATAAAGCACCACTATAATTTTTAAAAAGAAAAGAAATAGCTTCTGTGGGAAGGGGAGCGCCACAGATTCAGTAACAGTGTTGTATGTTTAATTTACTGAACTTCTACAAACATGAAGACATTTTTTAAGACTGTATTTGAAAAAACCTTTATTTCTATACAACAAATCAATATATGCACATTACCCATTTGTATAGAATACTAACTATAAAAAGAATAACGGGGCTTCCCTGCTGGCGCAGTGGCTGAGAGGCCGCCTGCCGATGCAGGGGACACGGGTTTGTGCCCCAGTCCAGGAAGATCCCACATGCCGTGGAGCGGCTGGGCCCGTGAGCCATGGCCGCTGAGCCTGCGCGTCCGGAACCTGTGCTCCGCAACGGGAGAGGCCACAGGAGTGAGAGGCCCGCGTACCGCAAAAAAAAAAAAAAAAAAAGAATAATGCCTTCTAAATATGGAACTATAATAGTGACTAAGGATGTTCCTCCCTTGGCTACTTATTACCTAAGAATCAAACTTAAACTTTTTATTTAAAATAAGTGCTAAAATGGCAGGAAATCTGGGTTCTTGTCTTATCTCCTCTTGGACATTTTGTAACTGATTACCAGTCTCTTGTACTGTTCCTGATTAACTAGAAAATAATAAGGCCAAATAAATATAGTTCAACATTTTATTCATTCATTTAATGTATTTATTCAGCACATATGTGCCAGACATGACTCAGTTTTTTACTCAATAATTAAGTTTTCAAAATGTGTACCTCAATAAAAGTACACCTCAGATGATGCTATTTGAAATAAGCTTATAAAGAAATAGCTAGTAAAACAAAATAATCATTTGAATTCCAAGTCCAATTCTTTCTCCATTTCTATCTCTTTCTTAAAACAGAAACAGAGGGGGGAAATTCCTGAGATTCTCAAAAGGAAAGTATCATTTATCCAAGTTGATTCGTAATACTCGTCTAAGTTATTGACCTGCAACACCAAATACAAGTAAAAAGTGGAAATGAGTTTTAAAAAAAATTATATAAATGCATATACCAAAACAGACAGAAGGGATTAGGAGGGTAAAGAGAGAGAAAACCAAAGACAGTAATGAATACACCTTTACCTAGAATCTATTCCCATTTATTTTAGACATGATGCTAACAACTTCAATCAAGTTTCCTAACTCACTGCACAAAACTAAAGAATAGACCTTAGAGACAGCCTCCCCCAAAGGAGTTAAAGCAACAAGTGCTGATGGAGGGCAGGCCTATAAAATGTCTGAATACAGCACGAGTAGACACAAGAACCTGAAGAGTGGCAGGAGGCCATTTACGATTGATGCTCACTGGCAACCCTGACTAGTCCTTAACTATTAAACTTACAGTCCTTAACTATTAAAGTAATCTTTAGTACAAGGTAATCATGATATCATATTCATTCTGTCATTACACTATTGTTTTAAAACTGTTTAAGAATGCAAGAAATGTACAATAAATTCTGGAAAGATTTTCATTTAAAATATTTTTTTTATTAAATGGATTTATCGCTTAAAAGGTAAACGTCAAAAAAAAAAGAGTAAATGTTATTTAGCTAGAACATGAAATAATTAGCATTATTTTATCCATCCCTTTATAATGTCAAATACATGAGGTGTTACTCCAGTAGTATTAATCTTTTTACTGTTAATATTTACCAATTCCATAAAGGAACAAAACAGTAAATTATAGAAAGGAGTCTTTCTTGAGACATCTTTTCTAGGGGAAACTTTTTAATTGACACTAAATAGCACACTCTTGGTATGTCACTTTGTAAATATGGTGTACCTAGTCCCAAAGGGCAGATCAGTTTCTGTCCAACTAAACTGAAAAAAGCAGAGTAAGATAAACCCTTCGAGAGAGTTTAAAACTCCCCAAGCACACCTGAAACCAGTACTGTGTTCCAAACATATTCTGGAAGAACATCTAGTAGTTGTCCCTCTTTTCTAAAATCAGAATAAATCTAAGAATTTTCATTTCATTTCTGGCTCCATAGTCAACCTATATAGTCCCAGGGATTAATAAAAAAGACTTTTTTTTTAATGAGGGTTAAGAATATGGCAAGAACTATGTGATTCATTTTTTTTCCACATTGACCCATCAAATCAGAAAACGCTCTCACATACTACCGAACACAGAAAATTACCATGGTGATCAACGGAATTAGTCTCCCCAAAATGAAGCCTGGGCTAGGGACAATCGGAAATTTTATTTATTTGGTTAGAAAAGGGAAAATAGAAGATGCACCCCCAGCATCTGAGCACAAGTCAGTTACTTAACTGGAAGTACAACTAAGTGAATTACAAATAACCATTGATGAGATTTGGTAAGCATTATGCTGGTGATTTCATATTTATACACAAATTCTACTCATTTAAAGTTAACATAAAAGCAATTCATCAAACTGGTAATTTTTCTACATTACAAAATGTCCCCCTTTAGGAGCCATGAACTGTTAAAAGTGGGTCAGAAGTAACAGCTGACTTTGCCTCACTATGTACGTTAAGCAATCCATGAAGAAGAGGAGAAACGCCTTCTAAGAGAACTGAAAGTCCGCTAGATATCTCCTATTCTTCACGGCTCCATGGGCCACTTTATCAGAAAAGTCAAGGAAGCCATTCTAACCATTTATTTAAAACAGTGTTCAAAGCAGAGATACTCATACTCTCTATACTAATAATAGAATCCTTCCAGCCGCTGCTCGGGCAGCTGAGAGCTGGAAGCAGTCTTGAATATGTCTATTTTATTTTTCTTAAATACATTTTCAATATAATGAGCCAATATAGCTTGCCTTCAATTAAATGAAAAAACAATCTTAACTTACAAAGAAAAGCAAAAACAAACACATACAAAAATGTAAACCAACACATCATTAAAGAACACTTGAAGGTTAATGATTTGATTTGAAAAAAAAAAAAAATCCCAATGTCTTTTCTTTGCATTTATTGCCTGCTTCACAAAAATTAGGTCCATTTCCACTTATGGTAAGTCTCTGCTTGAGCCAACTAAGTGTGCTCGTTAATACAAGAAGGGACGTATAAAGCCCTTAAATTTCCTATAATTTTACATGAGATCTGAATGCACACAATTCTTTACGTTCACTGTAATTAATGTCTAAGACCAAGACAGACAACATGTTTATTTTTCTGAAGTTTGTAAAATGTGGTCTCTGGTACTACGATACAATAAAAGATATTCTAAGTTAAGACACTAAAACTTAATATTCATATTACAGACAGATTAGTCCATGAAAAATTAAACTATTTTGAGACATCGAGGTCTCCAGAAGTTCAAAATAGAAAACGTAGAAGATGCAGTCAAAGCACTTAGCCAAAAATATTTGAACAGCGCACAACTGAAAACCAAGCTAAAAATCGTCGGCTAGATCCCAAGTCACTTTTAACCCAAACAATAAAAATATACCTTTACCTTCTGCCATTTTGATTTCTTCAATCCATTTATAATATATATGGAAGAAAAAAAACCAAAGCCCTATGAGCAGGTATCAGGCACACCACAGGCCCTTCGTTACTAGAGCTGTGGACTGGCCAACAGCTCCTTGGGCAAGGCCTCTAGAACTGAAATTGGACCTGACTGCAAACTCTGCTCACCAGTTATTTTTAGAGGCCTTTTCCTCATGGCCAAATACTGCTAATCACTCAGGCTGAAATACTCTGCTAACAGTCCGACTGCTGGGATTCCTTTCTGGGTTGGTCCTATCCGCCAATTCCAAACCCTAAAAAATACCAGGCATGCTGAAAAAAAAAAAGGAACAAATGCACTGCCAGTTTGGGTGTTTTGGGATTCAGTCTTGAATGGTTTTAGCAAGTACCAAATCATTCAAAACTAAAACAAGTCTTGCTATAAAATGTGGGCCCCAGCCCTGCAACGGCTTAAATTGACCCTTCGGAATCTAATCAAATGCCTATATGAAAAGTCCATGACATAGTTTGTTTGAATGAAACAGAACCCTAAATGGTAAGAAATGGATTAATGCTCTAGAATTCTGATTCACAGGCATTACCATCCCAAGACTAATTCCCTCAACAGCAAAACTAAAGCAACAATCAAAAACTTTTTCCCTAGGTAATTCCGTGGTTAGGACTTGGTGCGGGGGCCCGGGTTTGATGCCTGGTCAGGGAACTAAGATCCCGCAAGCCGAGTGGCATGGCCCCCAAAAAACAAAAATGTTTCCCTAGAGAAGGAGAGAGAGAGAGAGCTGTGAAGGAAGCATGGAGTGAGGAGATAGGGAAAGAAGGAACTCTTCATCAGTAAGAGTATCACCTAGGAAACACTATCTCAGGGAACTGGAAAGCCATTGTACAACCGTATTCTGATTTTCTTCATCTTCCCTCCAGTCCCCTCTCCAAATATTCTCTCTGGGGAAATAAAACCAGCCCAATTTATTTACTGATTTAAGATTGGCAGCTCACAGAATTCATCAGAGCTCTGATCAGTTCCACTAAATCAATCTAGCACAAATTGTCTCCAGAGTGAGGCAGCAACCTTTCAAAGTTCTTTGTGAGTCTTAATTTTTTCAGTCAAACAATGCTTCACATGCAAATGAAACAGTTAAATGTTCTGAAAAGGAGTCAGCAACCTAAGATACCAGTATCTGATGGCTCAGAGCTGGGACAGAGTGAACAGGGCAACTGGGACAACTAATCAAAACTGACCAGGGTCTTAGGTGTTCTGACCAAGAGCCATTCCTTTCCTCAAGGATCTGTCCCACTGAAGTCGGTGCCTGCTACAAGGTTGAGTAATGAATCATCTGTTGACAGGGGTTTAAGATAGATGACCGACCAGCACACAAGTTTACTAGACAAATATTTCAGAAGCTTCTTTTGTTGTTTTCAGAGGGAGAGGGAAAGTGACAAGAGGCCCTTCTTGAGAGCACTGGAAACCAAGCCACCACACTTACACGGCGGGTAGCCGGCTTCAGACTTAGGAGACCTGAATTCAATTCCAGCTCTTTCATTACCTTTGATTTTAAGGAAGTCATCAAACTTCTGGGCCTCGACTTCGTTGCCTATAAAAAGTGTCTTGGGGACTTCCCTGGTGGCGCAGTGGTTGAGAGTCCGCCTGCCGATGCAGGGGACACGGGTTCGTGCCCCAGTCCGGGAAGATCCCACATGCCGCGGAGCGGCTGGGCCCGTGAGCCATGGCCGCTGAGCCTGCGCGTCCGGAGCCTGTGCTCCGCAACACGAGAGGCCACAACAGTGAGAGGCCCGCGTACCGCGAAAAAAAAAAAAGTGTCTTGGCACAAATGAGGTGTGCAAATATTTGTTGAAGTCATGCATGCAACACATTTTGATTGAATCCATCTGGACTCGTGCATAAGTCTCCTCATCTCCAATTCACAGCTCTTTTCATGATCCTAGCCTGCCACCAAGACTGCAGGGGCTGCTAGGGTTTCCTCTTTCCCTTTATGGGCCTGTACAAGGCCAGCTGCACCCTAAATTCTGGGTCTGGGGCCAAACACTGAACTGAGACAAGAATTACAGCTACTAAGTACGGGTATGCCTCACCACTGAGGCTCCTTCCACACAGCTGCAATTACTACTCCTCCACAAATCTTTATCACACATATTCACACATCCTAGAGTTAACCTACTCCTTTGTTTTTTTGCAACAATTTTACAGTTATTTCAATCAAATCTCTTCCCTCCTCAATTTTGCAATAATGGCATACCTGTTATTCTGGATAGGGTGATTAGGATGAATGAATCTCTCTGAAATAACATTTAATCCATCACAGTGCTTAAGGAAAAAGAAATCCTGATTTGCAAGTAACTATTTCTTATAATAACAATTCATTTTTATGATGGGAAATGTTTATAAAGGCTTTTAATTAAAATTTGCATATTGCAATCATATTTTTAAAACCCTAGCAAAGAGAACTACAGTAGTATTAACTATTCCTTGTAGTAGCTGCTGAAACTGATAGCAAACTCCTAGGTCCAAGCAAAGACCAAACTTCTGCAATGTGCTCTACTACTCTCAACCTGACACAACTGGAGACCACAAGAGTCAAGATCTATGTCCACGGAGTCCAGCGCTCTCCCTGCCTCCCAAACTGACCAGGTGAAAACCCATCAGAGTTCTCATGAGGTGACAGTGATGACTCCCTCCACTCCCCCAAGCACCCAATCAAAAGTGCTGCTCAAACTTTAGAGTCACCTGGAGGACTGGTCAAAACAGATGCTGAGTCCACCCCAGAGATTTTGATTCTGTAGGTCTGCAGAGGGGCCTGAGAATGTGTATTTCCAATAAGCTCCCGGGTAATCTGATGCTGCTGGTCTAAGGACCACACAGAAAGAGAATCACTGCACTACTGCCTGCACTAGCCATCCCTAATTCTCAGGGTCTGGAGCAGGGGAAAGGAGCTCTTGCTTTTACCAAGTTCCAGACCATCATTCCTTACCACCTAAAAAAGAAAAAAACAACAGAACCCTGTTCCCCCAAGGTCCATGCTGTCCAATTATACTACCCTCCACCTGCCCCATCACTGTCATCACCCGTGTGCGGTGACCTCTCCTCTCAGTGAAACCTTCTTCACCTCAATTCCAGCCATAACCATGGGATTTCATGTCCAGCTGTGTGGCCAGCATGTCAGGTTCTCTTTCCGTCATTTCTTTATCCATCCAGTGACCTTGTTCCCTTCCGTTCTATATCCACACTAGTCCTTACATTCTCACCATGGACCTTACCACAAACCCAACCTAACTCACCCTCCTAATCACATCTTCGTTCTTGCTGAAATATCTCTGCAGCTCTCCTAGCACAACCGTCCTAACAGATCCTGCTAAGAAAGCTCTGCTTGTTCGGGTGCATCATGAGGACTGCAGGATACCACGAGATAGCGAAAATACAGTTCTTTAAAACAAAAACTAAAACCCTCTCATCTATATATAGTCTCCAAAGCAAACATGAGCATGTCTTACCATTCTAAACCCAATATTAAACAGCCAGTATCACAGAAGTAACAAAAGGCAACTCGGCAGACATTGGGTGAAATCTCCACAAACACACCAGCTCCGCTGTTCCCAGGTAGAAGGAACACTGCCTCTACAGGCAAAGGTTTAGGTTCTATTGAATACGTAAGCAACCACTCTGATCACGACTTTCCCGTTGTTCCAGCTTGTTTATTCAACGATTTCTTCTTAGGTCCTGTAGGTCTCTTGCTTCTCCTTTTTTCCCACCCCTCTTCATTCCCCTCCTGCCTTCACATCTTTCCAAATCCACCTTAAGAGCCCATAATTCGTTATTTAAATCACTCCCAGCCTCACTAAGCTCCCTGCTGCTCTACCCTTTTCACTGTAACAATCTGCCATCATTGGCTCCCCAGACAAACACAGCTATTCCACAATGACTACGTCAAACTTATCTGCCTCTAAAGTAGTCTATCTTTGCAAACTCAAAAGAAAAAAAAAGAAAATGCCATAGCTCTTACCTCACAGAGAAGACAGAGCCATCAGCCGGAAGCTGTCTGCAATGGCTGTGCTCTACCAACCATTACAAGCCGAAATTCGCATGCATTCATTCTCTGCTTCCCTCCTAGGTCCTCCGTGCCCCTTCCCTCCTCAGCCACCTTATACTCTTATCTTTTCCCTGTCCTATTCCATCAGCTCTCTGCCTTTACGGCATCTTCCCTCAGCCCCACAGCTATAGCCCCTGCCCTTCCACCTCCCTGTCACAGGTGAAATTCTCAGCAGGGCCATCATGTCACTGCTTTCGCTCTCCAACCCCCTATTCACCCCTTAGAACCTGGAGGCTGCAATCTGGCTTCTGCACAGGCCTCCAGTGTAGTGGCACCAATGTCACACCAATGACATCCACATCACTAAAGCGAATCGAAAATGTTCAGTCCTCATCTAATTTGTCCTCTCAGAAGAATTCTCCCTCCTTCTTAAACATTCTCTTCCCTTGACTTTCGTTACTCAAGAATCATCTTCGACCTTTGTGGAATTCTACTTCCCAATCTCCTTTGCTAGCTCACCCTCCTCTAGTTGACTTTTAAACATGGAAATTCCAGAAGCCTTGGTCCTATGGCCTTTCCCTAGTTTATTTTAGCTACCACCTTTTCTAGATAGCTTAATTTTTTCTCTCCTTCAAGCTCACATACCTGTCTACTCAATACCCCAGGTGAGTGACTTAAGGACACCCCAAACTCAACTTATTCAAGACTGGACCCATCATCTTTCCCACCTCCTCTCCAGTGTTCTAAATCTCATAAGCACTTCCATCAAGCCAGTGGCTTAAACCAAAACCCTGGGATTCACCCTAGATTTTATTCTCTCCTGTTTCCCAAACACCCATCTCCCAAATCAGTTTCTACATCAGGCCAATGGATTACAACTATGCCAAGATTTGAATTCTCCTCAGTACCTGGGTCACCCTTGCCTGTATGTACCCCAGCATGATATTTTTAAAACTTTTTTTTGTATGCGCCATGCCATGAAAAAGTGGGAAGTTGTCTCAAATGACCCATATTTCTGCCTCTTTCCTACAATCATCTAAATCCAAGTTAGCATCATTTCCTAGACGACTACAATACCTTAACATAACCTTTAGTGGCCCACACAGCAGCCAGAATAATTTTTAAAATCTGATTGTATCACTACCCTGTTAAAAATCCCTCAATGGCTTTACAGTATTCTTAGGATAATATTAAAATCTACAATGTGGCCTTTAACACCCTACTCAACATGGCCCCAGTCTATCACTCCGGCTTTAGTTTCGTGTCCTTTCCCCAAGCTGTCTATACTCCAGCCACAAAAAACTCACCATGCTCTTTCCAGTCTCAGGCTCTCTGCACACGCCATTCCCTCTTCCTGGGATGGCAGCACTGTGGTCCCAGCCTAGCTATCTCCTCCCACTTGGCTTAAATGGAAACATTTTCTAATATACTCTCATTGTAGAATGTACTCTTCAGAGTGTTCTTTCATTGGTAATTAGACAACTACAATAATTAATTTCTTAAATTCTTTCTAACTCCAGAATGCAAGTTTCATGAAGCCAGGGACTGAACCTGCCTTGTTCATTAACGTACATTTGCCCTGCACCTAATTGTTAAATAAGTAGGTAAGTTCTTTCTCAAGTCCTTGATATTATATGAGTAATCAAACCTCTTCCTGCCTACAGAAATAAGAGAGCAAAGGGATACAAAAAATGGTCCAACAAATGCCAAGTCACTTCAGGTTTCCTATTCTCCAGGAATTTAATGATCCTAAAATTCATTCATAAGAGGAAAAGACCTATAAATCATTAAGAATGAGATATTTCAAAAAAGAAGCCCAGTGCCTCCCAAATACTGGTGATGAACCCAGATCGGTCCATGACCAAGTCTTCATTGCTCTGTGTCAGATAAATTCCTCATTGATCAATCTTGGGTGAACGACACCCAGCTTGAACATAAGAAGGCCTGAGCACAAAGGAGATGTTGTAGCCCATTCATCAGGTCCAACAGCCAGACACCTGACGCTCCTAACACCTCTCCTGAATGGTCCTGTGTGGAAAAGGCATGAGTGGCTGGAGGAATGACAAGGGGCTGCCCTGGGTTTTAGAATTTAGTAAAACAAAATTGAGAAAGCCATTTCCATTCGTATCAGGACAAATAAGGGAAAAAGAAATATTAGCAACAGCTATCTAAATCAGCCTCCAGATACTTTTTGGAATCTTTATTATTCTTTGGAGCCCCAAGCTGGGGAACCACTGCCCTAGCTTGTGCCTCTCTGTATCACCTCTGCTTCACTGCAGAAGGGAACACCTGAATCGGAACACGGGTCCATCAACCCCACCTTATGAATCTGTGATGGGCCAAAACTCCACCGGTAAGATGCTAAAAACATAATAGAAATGGGAGTTAATTCCAAAAGCTCACGCCAGGCCTAATGAGAGAGTTCTTTAAACTCCGTTATTCCTTCTACAGAGAATTTAATAAAGAAAGAAGACTTAGTCTCACAGGAAAAAACACCCCCAACCTAGTCAATCATTCATCTGTGTGGACGGCTATTAGCACGGTATTGAAATTCAGAGAGTCTCCTGCTGAACCTAGAGTGGAAAAATGTATTTTTAAAAACAAAAAGTAAGTTGTGGTGCATTCAGAAACTGAGGTGGTGAGGTGAAAAGTTGTTAAAAAACAACAACAACAAAAAAAGTCCTTTTTTTCAAAACTAGAAACAACAGAAAAGCCTAGCCTACCCTTTTAGCTCTAATTCCAAGGCAATGAGACTAGGTCACAAAGCCATCATGTATGACCACCACCAATTTGCTGCTGCGTCCCACTTCCACCTTAACCCATCTAGACAGCAAAAGATGGGTTCCCCACCAGTCCCCATCCTTCCCACCAGTCCCCACTTTCTAGGGCAAAAGAATTCAGCGTTTACAACAAAGTGCCCTATAGATGCAAATAGGGCGGGAAGACAGGGAGTAAATAAAAGCATTAGCACAAAATATAGGGAAAATTCACACGTAAATTACAAAACATATGGGTCTTAAAAACTATAGGGCACAAAGCGGATGCAATTATGCATCATACTACATTTTTTGGGGACAGCCAACAACGCTTTACTAAATAAATTAATAATGATGAACCTGATTTAAAAAATAATAAAAAGCAAGAATAGCTGCAATTGTGAATTGCACAGTGAAGAATTAAACTTCAGCCAAAGAGAGCTCTGGCTTTTGCCCTTGCCTGCTTGGAGGTCCCTGGCATGTCCTGCCTGACAGGAGTGATTTGTTTGCTTGGAGTCTTTGGTCACCGAGCAGTCTTAACAATGTGATTTACGATGAAGCTTTGGGACAGGCTGTGTGGCTGTATCGCTTAATGGCAGCCATGCTCGCAGCATGTGATGGAGCCCCAGTAAATACCTCTGGGTACCAAAGGCTCGGATGAGCTCCCTTAGTTGGCAATACTCCATGCATATTAGGCAATACTTATGTCCCTGAGGACGATGGGAGCTCTGTGTTCGGAACCTTCCTACTTTGTCCTGAGTCTCGTCCTTTAGCTAGTTCTGATTTGTATCCTTTCACTGTAATGCAACTGCAGTGATGAACAGAGCACTTTCCTGAATTCTGAGTCATTCCCAGGAATTACCAAACCTGAGGGTGGCTGTGAGGACCTTCAAATTTGTAGCCAGCTGGTCTGAAGTGATGGCAGCCCTGGGGACTGGCCCGCCCGCAGCAGAGCTGATCAGGAGCAGGGAAAACCAGGGAGGAATGGCTGCAGAGGAAAGGCAGCAGCTACCAAGAAGTCTGCACCCCCGCAAGGTGTCAGATCCCCTGGCCCGAAGAGGGCAGCAAGGGAGAGCAGGGGTTTGTAACATCTTGCCAGCATCGCGCCCCAAAGCGCTGACTGCCAAGCATGTGACTTCCCAGAGCAAGAGAGGGTGAAGTGTTCTGCCAGGAGTGGATGCCCAGGAGGGCTGGAAGACATCGTATACCCTGGGAAGGTCCCACCAGGCCTTCCAAAGAACTCACAGAGGAAGCATTTGGGCGCCTGCCACTTGTGGGCAATGGGGGCCAGGTGATCTTATCAACTAGCAGGAGACTCCGATAGGGCCCAGCGAGGGGACAGAGGCCTTTCCCTCTCTCCCTCTCCCTTCCCTAGCACCCCTGACAAGCTAGAGCCTGGAAGAGGCAAGAAGGGCACTGCCCCAAAGCAGACCACGTGGAGAGGATGCAAATACCACTTCCCCACTGCAGGCCCTCCTGCCTTCCTGCCAACGGAAGACGAGAAATTCTGCATTGAAAACGAGATCCTATTTAAAGCAGACAGGCTTTTAGAAACAGAGAGTGACTCGGGTGTTAAGGAATCTGTCCCAGGGATGGTCAAGAGCCTCTGCTACCCAGAGATTAATCTAGTCCGACTAACCACAATGACTGGAGGAAAATGAAGCTTCATGCCGGTACCCCGCCGGACAAAGACTGCTAAGTAAAGCAGCCACGAAACGCGGGCTGACCCGTAAGACACTGCCAGCCCTTGACCATACGGAGCCCACAGAAATGGCTATTTCACAGGATCAAAAAACAATGCATGACTAGTTTCAAGATATTTGATTACAGAAAGTTCCGACACACAACAAAGGTGAAAGAATGTTACGTAGGATATCCGTGTATGCATCACTCAGATGCTACAATTAATGTTTTATTATCTGGCTTATGGCATGTCTATTCATCCCTCCATATCCATCCGGTAATCCATTTTATACATCTAATACATTTCAAACTAAATGATAGACATTAACACACGTCCCCTAAGTACTTTAGCTTCTATATCGTAAACCACAGTCCAACATTTATCATTTTTACATACGGTGTACATAAAATGAAATGCCCTAATTTTAAGTGTACGTTCCCTTAGCTTTCACAAAAATATATACTGTGTAACCCAAATCCCTATCAAGACACAGAACACTAAGGCCACCCCTAAGTGCTCTGACGGCCCTTACCATCCACATTCCACACCAACCCCAAATGCAGGGACAGCCCCACTGTTCTGCTTTTTTTCCACCGTAGGTTAGTTTTGCCTGTTCTTGAAATGTCATAAAAATGTATTACTTTTATATATTTTTTAAATATGTCACCAAATCGGAAAATGCTGAACCTTGACAGGGTTTCCATGCTTTACATCCTGAAGTGTGACGTCTACTTCAGCACTTTTACACAATCACTGGACCTGTGACACAGCCATTCACAGAAGCCATGTCACTGGCTCAAGCACTGTGCCAGTGAAAAGGACAGTCATGAAATCAAAGTCCAGGATGTCAACTCAATGTCTGTTAGTGGCAGACATCACAGAGGAAAAGCAAGATAACTTTGATTACTTGAAGGACTATTTTCATTAGCTCCCATGAGTCACAAAAAGTTTCCCAGCTAGTTATGTTCCCCTCAAATTCGACTGCATGGAATAAATCTAATGCCTCTGCCACCCAACAGCCCTGCCAAGACTTCAACCTCTTCTTTCAAAAACCAGTGTACTTGTGTTTTTATCGGCATGTTTTCCCCCAACTTCCCATGACTCGCGCGTTTAAATTACCGGTCTGTTGTGAAGGAAGAAATCAAAAAGTGTCTCTTTACTGTGATTTTCACCTTATCCGTACCTCGTAAGAGCTACAGAATATTACAAAAAGCAACATATCTTAGAGGAAAGGCATCTGGTTTACTCACGAGACTTTGTGGGAGAAAATCTATTTTAATAATAAAAAAAATCTTTAAATAAAAGAGAGACCAACAATTCAAAGGTGGAGGTGGCTGTTTAAAGGGTACCATTGGAGTGAATTAGGAAGATTTGACTACGGACTTTAGTTAACAGTGCTGTGAGTAGTGTTAAACTTTCTGTGTGTGATAATTACATTGTGGTTATATAGCAGCATATCCTTGTTCTTAGGAAAAACGTGCTGAAGAATTCAGGGGTAGAGCATCATGATTTAATTAAGTGGTTCAGCAGAAAAATGAATAAATAAATAAAATGGTGTGTGTGTGTCTAGAGAGACCAACAGAAAAGGCAAAGGCATCAAAACAACTGGTGAATCTAAACGAATTTTCTCATAACTGTCTTGAAGGTTTGAATTTTTTCACCCTAAAAAGTTGGGAAAATCCAGATTTCCAGGCTCATTCTAGTCCTAAAAAGAATCAGGTACTCCAGAGGGTAAGGGTTAAAAATCTGAAATGCTAAAATCTCCCAGGTTAATTCATGATTGGATTCTGGATAAGTAAACAAGTTTGAAATTTCAAAACTTCAAGTTTTAAGGATGCTTCTGGAGACTCTTAGAGGAATCTCAACAGGGAGTGCAGTTAGATAATACCGCATCGCTGTTGCATTCCTTAGGTTTGAGAACCCTACTGTGTCCTTAGGAGATGCATATGGGGAAGGAAGTAGTAGTTAAGCCGGTTAAAATGTCATGCTGACTAACAGGTTACCTTCAAAGAGGTCCCAAAGAGAGAGAGAGACAGAGAGGAAGGAAGGGAGGGAGGGAGGGAGGGAGGAAGTTAGGAAGGAAGGAAGGAAGGGAGGGAGGGAGGGAGGGAGGGAGGGAGGAAGGAAGGAAGATACACAAACAGCAAACGTGACCAATTGCCAGCAGCTGCTAATCCAGGTGACGAGTACACGAGCCTTTCAAGGTACAAATCTTTTTGCTGTTAACTAGGTTTAAAAGTTTCAAAACAAAAGGTGGGATAAAAATAAAAACAAAATTAAACTGATTTAAAAATAAATAAATAAATAAATAAGAGAAATCAAGGATCGAGTCAGTCCTAAACCCAGCAGTAATGAAAAGGACACCGATTCTGCCTCTGGCCTCCAACTTATGACAAACCAAAGGGGAAACGGTCTCCTCCAGGCAAGTTCTGCCCACAGACCTCCATCTGCTGGCTGGACATCTCCGCCGAATGCCCTGAGCTGTGCCTCCCGTTCACCTGGGAGTACAAGCCTAACTCCTCTGCAGCCTCCTGACGGGGGCTCGGGGAGGGCTCCATGGGGGCCAGCGTCCCAGGGTGCTCACCCCTCCCCACACCGGGCTAACACGACACCCTCGGCCCAGGGCCTCATCGGAAAGGCGCTCCCCACACCCCACCGCCTCCACCCCCGCCCCCAATATGCAGGCCCTGCAATTCCGGAGGCAGCCCGCCCTGTGTAGGGCGGGACGTTCCCCTCCCTCACCTGGCCGCCGATTACACGCACGTGCAGGGGGATTCCTTGTCAGACACATCAGGCAGGCAGCACCCTCTGAGACCGCGAGCAATTAAAAACCCCAACCCCAGCAAAACAAAACACTAGGCCTTCTGGAAAAGACACCTCCTGCTTCAAGCCTGTCCCAGCTTATCCGCAGCAAGGAGTTCATTTTGCAGAAGTGTGCAACCACGTCAAAGTCCGCCTTCCCAGCCAGGTTGCCTGCGTGGTGTCTGTCTCCCTCCCGGGACTAACCGCCCTCACCTGTGCGCCACACACTACTTTAAGAGAACTAGCTGGGCCGGACGCTCTGAAAACTGACATCCACCCACGAAATCAGCGCTCTGTGGGTCCAGTGCCGCAGTCAGCTGGGATCCACACTGTCACAAGACGGATGCTCTACCATCCGAGGCCCAGGGGGACTCTCAGAGATGGTGTTGAACACCTTGGTGAAGTCCGGAAAAACTACAAGATTGTATCCCGATCACCTGTCCAGAAAGCTTACCAGAATGCACAGCGAGAACCTACACTTAGTAAACCCGCAGTGTCCTTTCTATCCACTGAAAGATAAAAGTTTTGCTCCTTTTTTCAAACATCTTTATTGGAGTGTAACTGCTTTACAATGGTGTGTTGGTTTCTGCTTTATAACAAAGTGAATCAGCTAGACATATACATATATCCCCATATCTCCTCCCTCTTGTGTCTCCCTCCCTCTCACCCTAAAATTTTTAATCCTAGAATTTGTCTAGGATTGTCATGAGACATCAGTTTAGAGTTGCCCTGAATCTACTTTTCTTTCTTCAGTACAAATGGGTCATTTGTCCCTCGAGTGTCTTTGTCACCTCTTCTAATTCCACAGAGTTTAACTGCCCAGAAGACGTTAGCTGGGGCTGTAGTTTTGAGAGTCCTGAAAAGCCTTAGCGGGTTCGCATTTTAGTCTTCCTTTCCCTACTCCCTGAACCATGCACACTTCGTTCATCCGAGTATTTACTGCTCTGCAGCCCATAGGACAGCGACCTTTCCAGAGGCTCGTGTTAGATTTGACTGCTGTATTCCCCTTCCCACGGAGCACAGGACCCAGGACATAGTAAACCTCATTAACTTCACTGGACAATTTACATGGTATTCCCACAAAAAAACAATGCAAATATAAATATTTTGGGGGCCATCTAGATGGTAAAGCAAATATAACATACATGGAGTATTCTGAAAACAAAACCGGACCACAGTCTGGCTCTGGGTGAGGGACAGGAATGGCCAGGGCAGGTCCAGCTAGAACCTCATCGGCTTCGTCGACTCGGCTGCCCTGCCCCACACCCCAAGTCTGTCCCTTTCCTCCCAATCCTGCCCCAGTTCAAAACCCAAGTGATGGTCAATGTGACCACCTGTTCTGTTCAGGTGCCCCCTAACTCTGCTCTCACTGACTCATTTTTACTCTAACCTCCCTCCCTGACCCCTGCCCCAGCTCCAGCTTCAACAAACTCACAACCTCCCTCTCTGGCTGAGGTCACCGGGAAGAAAAGTCACCATACACCCCGCTTGCCATCCTGCGCTCAGGCTGCACTGCAGCAAACTATTGCAAATACTGGTCTCTTGGCTGTGTTCCCGAATAACCCAGCTAGGCTGCTGCCAAAGTTCCTAGGAGTATGACCCAATGAAATCTGACCGGCTAACAAGGCTGAAGTCTCCAAGCTTTACGCCAGTTCCCGAGAAGCTAATGTTCAGGCAGAAAGCACAGGTATGCTTTTTTTAAAAAAAAAAAAAAAAAAAAATCTTTATTGGAGTAAAATTGCTTTACAATGGTGTGACAGTTTCTGCTTTATAACAAAGTGAATCAGCTATACAGCACAGGTATGTTTTACAGGTGCTGTCCTGACTGGGGTCCCTTCCCTAGCAGTGGCTAAATATTTGTAATACCATCTCGGATAAAAGTCTTGTTCTAAATAGAACATTTCTGCTCAACATGTAATTCGGATCAGCAGAATAAGCTTCTCTCAGCTTTATAAACGAATGTAAAGATTTTAAGACACAAAGTAATCAAAATCACAGGATGGTAAATTTTAAAAGGCCTCCACAGTTTTCTCCATGCACCTGAATATGCATTCATTCAACAAATAGTCTTGAAATCCCTGCCCTGCACTATAGCAATGAACAAGAGAGGCCACTTAGCTTACAGTCCTGTGGAGGAGAAAAACAAATAAAAATAAATTAAAAATTCATTTTGGTAAGTACTATATTAGGGTAAAAGAGTATATGGATGCAAGAGGGAGAAGATATGGGGATATACGTATAGCTGATTCACTTTGTTATAAAGCAGAAACTAGCACACCACTGTAAAGCAATTATACTCCAATAAAGATGTTAAAGAAAAAAGAGTATATGGGACAATGTGGATGAAAATAATCACTTGGGAAGAACCATCCTCTTGAATTCAAAGATATATAGCATTTTGAGGGACAATCTTCTTTATAAATGTTAGCATTGTTCATATTTTTTATTTTTTAATTAAAATTGACAAACTTTAATCTTAAGTCAAGAAGGAAATATTGATAATTCTTACAAAAGAATTTTAAAAGCCAAAACCGAAAAATAAAGGGAACAAAAACTTAGCAGTATTTCGGTATTCACATAAATAATTTTAGTCTATCTATGAGTCATATTTAAGAATAAAGTGAGGGGAAATCAAAATCTTGCAAAGTAAGCAGAGCTTTTCTAATTTCACAAAATTCAGAACAAATAAATGCCTGCTTTGCTCCAACCCTCCTCCCAGTCAGAAAGTACAAACTGAATGCTTCCTACTGGCCGAAGCACCACCATGTTGAAACTACCAGCAAGGACTTGATCGATTTAAACAATTCTCCACATCTTAATAATTTTTATTTCTTTAGCTCCAACACTTATAAACATCAAGAGGACTTTGTGATCTGTCTTATGGCCCATACCATAAACCTAAAAAATAAAATCCACCTACGCAACACATAATTTTGGAGCACTTATTACATTCAAGGCAGCGTAGAAGACACAAAAACACAGCCTATATATTCTCAGTGCCCTTTTGATCTACGAGAGGGAAGTAAGACTTTCCCCTGTATTTGTTCATTCTAATATTTACTGAGCACCTACTACACCCAATCATTTAAGCCCTGGAGATAAAAAGAAAACGAAACGTGGTGTTTACCTACACCAAACATTAGGAGTAACTCTCCCAACCCTAACAGTTACTCTAGACCAGGGTGAGTAAACTGTGACCCACCTCCTATTTTTGTATGAACCAGGAGCTAAGAATGATTTTCACTTCTTAAATCAGTTGAAAAGAAATCAAAAGAAAAATGTAATAACACGATCATGTGACCACAATGCTGACCCCTGATCAGAACAACTGTGGCAACCCCTCGGCAGCCAGCGATGGTGAGACAGGTAGGACTGAGCCAAGGAGCCCTGATCTAAGCAAAAGAGAAAAAGCCCCCTTCTTCTGCTGAGCGTGAACAGGGAGGCAAACAATCCCAACGGCCGCCGGCTGCCATCCTGAATCCTGGAGTAGCCAGCCTCAGGATGGCAGGCACCTACACTGAGAGGGCGCGTGCCCTGAGGACATTTTGAGCCACTGATCCTACCACATTTGGTATGATCACATCGCATCTTTTTAAATGAAATCAATTCCTAAACTCTTTACGGGAGTTTGCATCTGATGTCTGTTCCTAACACAGAGCTGCCCTTACAATCAAGCAAGAATGAAAGAAAACAGATCATCACAGTACAAAAGAAAATGGCTGTTTTGGTCGTGGTGGTATCACCCATATAGAATAAGTGTAGTTAGGAAACGCTTACTACGTGTCACTTTGCAGCCAATCTTCGTAAGTATGATATGAGTATTATTATCTCCATTTGAAAGATGGAGAACTATTTAAAGGTGCTTCGAGAGGTTTGTCGACGTACTAAAGGTTAAAACTGAGTGGCGGCGCTAGTACTTGGGTCCAGTTCAGTCTGATAGTTTGTTGTCAATGATTGGGTCACACTTTCATCTGCTGAAGGAACCCGTGAATCAATGAGGATGCTAAAACAGTTGACTGCAGAGGGCGCTACAGAAGCTCGTGCTGGGGGAGGGGGAAGTGGGTTGCAAAACCCAGTCTCTGGGGAGACGATGAAGGGAGAGTAAGAAGAACTGATGGAGGAGCTGCATCTTGAAGGACGTACAGGAGCCACATAGGGAAAGAGAAAGCGAGGAGCTGTCACGGAAGAAACAGCAAGTGCACATGCAGAGACTACAGAGAGCGACTAAATATGGCTTAATTAATATAAATATAAAGAGAGCAAGGCTGGGAATGGCTAGAGAGGGTAAGAGAGGCAAGACCATGAAGCGCCTCCCAGATGGTGCTAAGAAATCTAAACTACACCTTGAGTACCCGGGGGAACTACTCAAGGTTTTCAAATAAGGAAGGGACATGATCTAACTTCCAATTAATGAAGGTGACAATGACAGAAGGATGAAATAGGACCAGTTATGAGTAATCGAAGCAACAACTACCGGGGATCTAAAACATTCAACTAAAGTAGCTTTGGAGTCAGAATTGGGATCTTGACTCCAGCTCCGACTTTTACAAGCTCCGTGATCTTCGGCAAACTGATCTAAGCTTCCATTTCTTCATCTACCAAAAGGGAATTTAGAGGATTACTGTGGGAATTCAGTGCTGACATATAAAGAAGTACACAGTGACTGACACATAGTTAGCGGTCAGTAACAGGTGCTATGTTTTTCCTCTGTCACTACTGTTATTAAGTGAAGAGTGTGTGGCACGGGATTAGAACCGTGCCCAGCAAAGAATCCTCAGGAAGATTATCCTTCAGGAAGCAGATAAAGAAAAGGAACAAGAAGAGCCCAGTGGATTTGGGCTTAGTCTCTGCTGATTCCAGAAAGACCTGAGGGAGAGAAGGCAAGGAGCCATACTACTCACCTGCAGAATCTGGCTGGTTAGAGGAGGGAGAGTACAAGATCTTTGTGTCTTCTGTCTTCTTTTTCATGTAATGAGAAGGACTAAAGAAGGGGGTCCAGGCTGTGGGAGGGGGTGGAGGAGAGTTCTCGGGGAGAAGGTAAGTGACGGTTCAGGTCTCTGAGAAAGTGGTGCCCACTAAGGGTCCTCGAGAGAGACCCAGGACTCCGACCATAGCCTTGGCCTCCCTCTTAGGTGGGTGGGGGCCGAAGGTCCAGGAGAGCTGTGACTGCCAAGATTTTAAATCCTAATTGTGGTGCTGGCTCACCTTCACTCGCCCACCACCCCGCTGGGCTTGCGCCTCAGTCTGAAGAAAGAAAAGGAGCTTTACTGAACTGCGCGTTCAAGACCTACTTCAGTTGCTGGGTACTTCCATGCCCAAATCAGAGCAATAGCTTGCTGAGATTCTCAACTGGTCTGGCTCTTGCAGCCACCATGGGTCCTAGACCATGCCTCCTTGTCAGCCTCACATCAGTTGCCCCCCAATGCCATGCAACTCAAAGGCCAACCCCACCCACCACTGAAGTGATGAGTACTCCCCTCAGGATGTCCTCTGGTTTCCCTGCACAACGGGAGGAAGCCACATGCCAGAACTGAATGGAAAGTAGTAGGTCCTGAGCTCAGAAAGTTGAAGATTTAAATAGCTGGGGCTGAAAACACCGGTAAACATCAACTAAGAAACCGCGGAGAGCCTGCAGGGCACTGTTGAGGGGCCAGGGAGATGGAAGGTCTTGAATGTACATAATTTATTCCAAATCAGTACTTACTTGAGCTGGTGAGCAGCACTCTGTCTTACTCAATCTCATTCTATCCTTATTCATCATCTCAAATGTCTCACGGAGCACAAGACCATTCCAACAACTGACTTACTAACACAAATACTGCACTATCTCTAGAAGAAAAAATAAATACAAGTTGCTTATAAGCTTTGCACCTTCACATACATTAATTTCACCTTAAAAATGTCCTACTCTACATAACCTTACAGAGCAAAAGGGTAATTTTGTTTCACACATAAATCGACTAGTACCACAGAGGTCATCAGTAACTGTATCTTAGATCTATGTCAGCCCTCGAGGCCTCCAAGTGTATTTACTGGTTAACAACTAAATAGACGGAGTAGCTAAAACCCATAAAATAATCCAATAAATCTGAAAGTGCCAGAAAATAGAGAGTGCAGACATAGGTCTACAATTATATTGTCATATGGTTTTTGACAAAGGCACCAAAAGCAATCCACTGACGAAAGCCAAGTCTTTTCAACACATGGTACCATAACAAGGGGATACCATAGGGAAAAACAAAACACGAATCCAAAATTGATTTGAGATGGATCATAGACCTAAACACTAAAACTACAAAATTTCTAGAAGAAAATATGGGAGGATAGCTTTGTGACCTGGGAATAGGAAAAGCTTATTAGACAAGATACAGAAAACAGAACCATAAAAAAAAAAAAAAATCAACATTAAAAATACTCGCTCTTCAAAATATTTTATTTAAAAAATGAAATGGCAAGCTATAGACTGGGAAAAATATTTGCAATATATATACCTGAAAAAACTTCTATCGAGAATATATAAAAATTCCAGCTCAGTAACAAAAGGACAGAAAAGCAATAAAAATGGTCAAAAAAACCTAAACAGAAACTTCACAAAGGAAGCTAACAATGTATATGGCCAATAAGCACAAGAAAAAGTACATGACATCAGAGTCACGAGGGAAAGACAATTTTAAACTACAATGAGAAGCCACTGAACACCCACCAGAATGGCTAAAATTAAGAAGACTGACAATCCCAAATGCTGGTAGATATAGAACTACTAAAATTCCCACACAGTGTTGGTGAGTTAAATTAAATTGTATAACCACTCTGGAAACACTTTGGCAGGTTTTTATTTCTATTTTTTAAATAAAACTAAATATACACCTACCCTGTAACCCACTAATTCCTCTCCTGGGTATTTGCTCAAGAGAATGAAGAAATATGTCCACCAAAAGAAAGAAAAAATACTTCTCCAAGAGTACAATATTCATAGACTTTTCTTCATATTAGTCCAAACTAGGGAAAGGTCAAGGGTCCATCAATAAAAGAATGGATCACACGTTGTACTATGGTCACACAATGAACTACTTGGCAATGAAAAGGAACAAGGTACTCATACCAGCAACATGGATAAGCCTCAAAAATATGCTGAGTCAAAGAAGGCTTCCACAAAAAGTACTCACAAAATGAAGTTCTAGAACAGACAATACCAATCTACAGTGAGAAAAGTTAGCACAATGGTTGCCTCTGAGGGCTGAGGTGGTAGCAATGAAGAGGGTTGAGAGAATTTCCTGGAACCATGGAAATATTCTCCATCTTAGGTTGGGTTACACAGATGTATACATTTACAAAGACTCCTCAAATCATACACTAAGATATGTGCAATTTACTGTATGATAATATTACCTCAGTGGGGGAAGGGGGCAGGGGACCATAACAAATGCTGAGCTCTAATAACAGGCATGCATACATGTTTAGGAATGAGGTATACTGATGTCTACATCTTACTTTGAAATGCATAAAAGAATAGATTAATTGTTGAGTATGATATAAAGCAAATATATGAAATGTTAACCACTGTAAAATCTGGATGGGATCATCATACAATTCTTTTAGCTTTGGTGTATATTTTAAATTTTTCCTAATAAAATGTTAGTTTAAAAAAACACAATAAAGTACTTAGGTTAAATCTAATAAAAGAGGCATATCACTTTTGGATAAAATTATAACAATTCATTGTAAGACTTAAATAAGTAGGAAGTTACACTATGTTCATGTACAGGAAGACTCTATATAAATGTGTATTTGTCCCAAACTGTTCTATAAATTCAATACAATCCCAGTCAAAATCCTGAAATTTTTTCATGACACTTAACTTGAGCAGATTCTAAAAGGACACAGGCAAGGAAATGTGCAAAAACATCCAGGATAATGATGAAAAAGACAGGGATGTACTTGCCCAATTCCACGTGCCAGGAACGAAACAGAGCCACAGGTATCTACACACAAGAGGTGATACAGCAGATTAGTGTAGAAAGAAGACACTTCAATTAATGGCACAGGAAATTTTCATTATCCATTCTTTAAAAATATTGAATCAGGGGCTTCCCTGGTGGCGCAGTGGTCAAGAGTCCGCCTGCCGATGCAGGGGACATGGGTTCGTGCCCCGGTCTGGGAAGATCCCACGTGCCGCAGAGCGGCTGGGCCCGTGAGCCATGGCCGCTGATCCTGCGCGTCTGGAGCCTGTGCTCCGCAACGGGAGAGGCCACAACAGTGAGAGGCCCGCGTACCGCAAAAAAAGAGAATACCAAGAGTCCTACTTAAATTACGGGTTCACTGCAACAGGTGATTCACATTCTCCAAGCCTGCTTTGTATAATACGTGGTGACCTGCTTGCTATCCAACGAAGCCATGAAACCTTCATAACTGCTTCGCCAATGGAGACCAAGCACTGTGCATTAAAAGACAAGCCTTTGGAGTTTTTCAAAAGAAAAAAACGTGAACACGAAGAACGGAAGCAATTATTAACAGCCACTACTTCATGCTCTCAGTGTCTGCACTGAGAGCATCGTTCTTAGGGGCTAACCGCATTGCTAAAGCTAAGAAGCCCTTTACTCTTGGTGAAGAGTTGATCCTGCCTGCTGCTAAGGACGTTTGTCGTGAACTTTCAGGAAAGGCTGCAGTTCAAAAGGTGGCACGTGTTCCTCTTTCGGCTAGCACCGTAACTAGATGAATTGATGAAACAGCAAAGGATACTGAGACACAATTGTTCGAGAGGATTAATGAGTCGCCGTGGTACGCAATCCAGGTTGACGAGTCTGCTGATGCTGACGACAAGGCAACAGTGCTCGATTCTGTGTGATATATTTTTCAGAAGGATGTGCACGAGGTCATGTTATGTGCACTTCTGTTGCCAACCAACACCACAGCTGCAGAACTATTCAAGTCTTTGAATGATTACATATCAGGAAAACTGAATTGGTCATTTTGTGTCGGTATATGCACAGACGGTGGCTGCCACGACTGGACGGCTTTCTGGTTTCACTACTCGGGTCAAAGAAGTAGCTTCTGAATGTGAGTCTACGCACTGTGTCATCCAGAGAGAAATGACGGCAGGCTGAAAAATGTCACCTGAACTTAACAACGTTTGCAGGATGTGATTAAAATTATCAAGCCCATTAAAGTACATGCCCTTAACTGCACGTCTGTTTGCGCAGCTCCGTGAGGAGATAGGTGCAGAGCACACACGTCATCTCTTATACACAGAAGTGACATGGCTTCTAAAGGCAGATCACCGGCCAGAGTTTCTGAGTTACGAGAGCCACTCCAGAGATTTCTTTTAGAAAAACAGTCACCACTGGCAGCACATTTCAGTGACACAGAATGGGTCACAAAACTTGCTTACTTGTGTGACATATTCCACCTGCTCAACGAACTCAATCGGTCACTTCAGGGGAGAATGACAACTGTGTTCAAGGCGGCAGATAAAGTGGCTGCATTCAAAGCCAAACTGGAATTATGGGGGCGATGAGTGAACATCGGGATTTTTGACATGTTTCAAATATTAGCAGAGATTTTGAAAGAGACTGAGCCAGGGCCTTCTTTCTCCCAGCTGGTGTATGATCCCCTATCTCAGCTTTCAAAAGACTTTGAGCATTACTTCCCAACCACAAAAGACCCCCGAACTGGGAAGGAATGGATCCGCACCCCCTTTGTGGATAAGCCAGGTGAACAGACTTTCGTGCTAGAAGAGGATCAACTGCTTGAGATCACAAATGACGGTGGCCTTAAAGGTATGTTTGAGACAACTTCAAATCTCCATACGTCTGGATTAAAGTCAAGACGGAATATCCTGAGATTGCCACATAAGCACTGAAAAGCCTGCTTCCGTTTTCAGTGTCCTATCTTCGTGAAGCAGGGTTTTCTGCAGTGACAGAGACCAAAAGGAGATCGCGGAGTAGACTAGACACAAGCGACACACTTCAGGTGTCACCGTCTCCCATCACCCCAGATGGGACCATCTAGTTGCAGGAAAACAAGTTCAGGGCTCCCACTGACTCTGCATTATGGTGAGTTGCATAATTATTTCATTATATATTACAATGTAATAATAATAGAAATAAAGTGCACAATAAATGTAATGTGCTTGAACCATCCCGAAACCATCCCCCTGCCCCCGCACCCCGTGTCTGTGGAAAAACTGTCTTCCATGAAACCAGTCCCCAAAAAGGTTGGGGACCGCTGCTCTAGAAAAACACTTAGACATTTATAGGACAGATAACTCTAAGAGTGTTCAGAGCAGCAGTTTTTGAAAGAAGAAAAATGAAAACAAAGTGGTCTTGGACTCCAAAATGGCTCAAGAAAAAGTAGCACATTCATACAGTGAAGAACTATATATATGAAAACAAAGAGCCAGTTTGGTACAATCTCAAACAGTGTCGAATTAATGGGCCAAGTATGAACCTATTCATAAAACTTTTAACATGTACTAAACAAGTGTATATGTATGTATGTATATATATGTATATATTTATGTTTCTATACATAGAGATATAGATATACTTCCTAAGCAATTTTCGTATATATGGCATTTAACAGCAGATATATTTTATGCAAATGGATATACAATATATAATATGCAACATAACATTATACAACATATATTACATATTGCAAAGAAATGCATGACAATGATTATCACAAAATATTTAAGAGCGGTTGGAAAGGGATAACACAGGACAGGAGAAACCAAGAATTTGGTAACATTTTACCTCCTCATCTGTATGGTGGATACGTGGTAACCACTGCATTGCTCTTTATATCTCTGTAAACGTCTTAATATGTAATATTTCAAATAGATACAGTTTTAAAGAGCAGCACATAGAAATATTTGTATTCTGAAAGTTAGAGAGATGGCACGCTACCAAAAAGCATAAAGCATGAAACAATTTATAAATACTTTATAAAATTCAGTAAGTGACAGCCATCTTATTCAAATTGATTTGATTCAAAGAATGGAAAAGTTAAATGTTAGGTATTCTTTCAATCAACACTCACAACACAGATTTTTATTTTCATGTAAGGGAAAGAAATTAACTTCTAAATAAAATTTACCTGTGAACCTAAGACCAATCAAAGACTTTCCAGGAGACCCATTCAGGAAAACTGAATTAAAACAGAGTGTGAAAGATAGTGTCAGAAACTGTATATTAGCAATATAATAAACAAGAACCAGAAGTTAGAGACAGGAGAGAACAAGACAGCACCGAGTCTGCACTAGGGAAGGACAGCAAAGGCTGTGAAACCTATATAAGATATGAGAAATGGCAGCTATACAATACTGGTGACAGAATAAAATTATTTTCTCAAGTCATATTTTCTTACTCAAAATTAAGACTGTTGCTTGCTGGCTTCCGTACAGAATGAGTCACAGGGTTAAATCTGTAGGAACACATGCAGGAGAGAAATGCTGGCACCTCTCCAAGTACAGCAATAATGGTTTCCACTCTAACCAGACACCCTCCCGCCCACCACCCCCAGTCCCACCTGCGTTAGAGCACAGAGAGCCTCTATGGCACATGAGACCATGCTACAGCCAGAACGACTAGGCAAGCCACCTGGAACTCGCAGGGGGCCAAAGAACAGCCCCAGTCCTTCAAAAGATCTTATGTAAATATCTTTTCTAAAGATTTATTCACCAAGTAAAAATGCTGGAGAGGGTGTGGAGAAAAGGGAACCCTCTTGCACTGTTGGTGGGAACGTAAATCGACACAGCCACTATGGAGAAGAGTATGGAGGTTCCTTAAAAAACTGAAAATAGAATTACCATATGACCCAGCAGTCCCACTACTGGGCATATACCTGAGAAAACCATAATTCAAAAAGAGTCATGTACCACCATGTTCACTGCAGCTCTATTTACAATAGCCAGGACATGGAAGCAACCTAAGTGTCCATCGACAGATGAATGGATAAAGAAGATGTGGCACATATATACAATGGAATATTACTCAGCCATAAAAAGAAACGAAATTGAGTTATTTGTAGTGAGGTGGATGGATGGACCTAGAGTCTGTCATACAGAGTGAAGTCAGTCAGAAAGAGAAAGACAAATACCATATGCTAACACATATATATGGAATCTAAAAAAAAAAAAAATTGGTTCTGAAGAACCTAGGGGCAGGACAGGAATAAAGACGCACCCGTAGAGAATGGACTTGAGGACACGGGGAGGGGGTAGGATAAGCTGGGACGAAGTGAGAGTGGCATGGACATATATACACGACCAAATGTAAAATAGATAGCTAGTGGGAAGCAGCCGCATAGCACAGGGAGATCAGCTGGGTGCTTTGTGACCACCTAGAGGGGTGGGATAGGGAGGGTGGGAGGGAGACGCAAGAGGGAGGGGATATGGGGATATATGTATACACATAGATGATTCACTGTGTAATACAGCAGAAACTAACACAACATTGTAAAGCAATTATACTCCAATAAAGATGTTAAAAAAAAAAGATTTATTCACCAAGTAAGCTCAAAATTTCCTTTGAGTCTAATGGGTTATCTACAGCAAATCTGTCCTCAGGTGTCATCAATCTGATGAGAACTAAATTACACTCACTGATTTGCCATTAAAAGATATCCACATCAGTCAGAGGTAAGCAAGACAACCCCTGAAAAACAAATATTAAATGCAGACCAAATGCCTGAAGCACCCTCATTAAAAAATAATAACGACTGACGAGGAAATACCCCCTTGACTCCCAGCACTACCGGGAGGAAGTGAAATGGCTAAAGCGCTCGCCTCTAGAATAGGTGCCCCTACAGCGGCACACAGAGATGAAGACAGGAAGAAATGAACATCCTAACAGGCAGGGACGCTGGGGCAGGAAACACAGGAGCCAGCCTGAGCACACTCACGTCTCCTGACAGATGGCTGAGGCTTTCCCCAGAGATCTGGGTAAACTGCAGATGGGTTCTATGTACATACAAGATTTATTAAAGGAAGTGAATTTTAAAATGTTCTGTATCTTAGTACAGAATGAAGTCAAACCACGTGGGAGATGCAAAAGTACCCAAGACACAAACTAAGTTGCATATTTTCATGATATTAAAACAGTAGGCACGAGTAGCATCAAAAGATTGAAATATATCTGAGCTCCAGTAACAGAAGATAGCACAGATCTGGGAGGGGTTAGAGGGTAAATCAGCAACTCGAAGGGTGATGTGCATATGGGATACGTACACCCCCAGAGGTAGACAGAAATGTGTCAAGTGATACTCAGAGCCCAGTATAAACATGACCTCTAGAACATCCACTTCACTTAAACAGATGCTACACAATATAACAGAAAATGATTTCTTTAAATAAATCATAACGTTTCAAGCATGCTGTAGCCTGCGTCGCTCTACAGCCTTATATATTCTCCAAAGTTTTATACTCACCTTTACCATTAGAGGTACTTTAATGAAAAATGTGAGGAACAGGAAGGCATGTAAAATTGATTTTAGGGCTATCACAGCTCTGAATAATTCTTTCCATTGGAGACCAGGATTAGAAATTTTGAGTGACCTGCCACATGATTCTTAAATGGATGCGAATCCAGGTCATCAGACTTTCCCAAACTACACTGCATTGTCTTTCTGGAGAAAATAAGGTTTATTCTACTGGGACCAGAGAACGCAGGGGCTAAATTGCCAATACTAACTAAAAATAGAGTGGAGGGCCCACATGACCCTTTATCCAACTTACCCTGTTGGTAATCTGCTGAAAATCAGAACCTCTCATTTCCTAGTAATCTCTCTGAGACACACGATTTTAGAGCAAAGCTAAAGTATGGAACTCTCCTTTTACTTCTTAAGCCAAAAACAGGTTGTTAAAATTGTGTTCAAGAATTCCCTCAGAACATTTTTTAGCCCTTGGTTTCATACAATCTGGCCAGGTGGTCAAAACGCTGTTCATCTGAACACAAAACAGCACACAGTTCTTACAGTGGAAGAATTATGGCGCTCCTATGTTTTCATTCTAGAATGACTGGTGGAGGATTAAGCAACTGGCCCTAACTGACATTCTTTGGCTAAAGAAGGAATTTCACTAAGGCCTCCTCATTCAAGGGCACCATCAGCAATGTATTGTATCTGTTAATTACTAAGTAGTCTAAGAAATACTGAAAGTAAAAAGGAAGGAAAAGAATTCTAAGTGATTAACACCCATCAAATATCTGCAAATGTATAAATTTTACAGTCTATCAATGCACTTAATTCTGAATACAATAAGCCTAAAGAAATAAGACTGCTAGCGGCCAACTCTTACTACTAAATCCAAAACCTTTTGTTAGAGATTTTTAGAGAATTAAACAGCAGTGGCTGAGCATTTTTTTAAGTAGATGTCCATCAATGGGTTTGAGTATGTACAGGGCTGATTAAATTTTAAAAACGAGTTGGTGTTACATAACCTGAAGCTTCAAATTGAAAGAGGAAAAATTGTTCTACAGTGACACCTACTGGTAAAGCATGATGTAGTAGCACGACACTATTAGACAAAATAAACAGATGTTTCCATTCCTGTAGCAAGTTAGAAGCTACAGGGAAAGACTGATTGATATTCCAAAGGGAAAAGCTAAACAAAAACATTATACATACCAGTGTCTGTAACTACAAAATAAGTCTCATTATCCTTTTTAACCAAGATTTTCAAATCAATAAATCTGAAAGAGGTTTCCCTTGGCCTCAACTGGCCGTGCAAGTCAAGATTTTATATGCAAGTTAAAGGTAAAATGTCCAATTTACTCATGTTTGTTTTATATTTTAAAGAATAAAACTGGAAAAGGTAAAACTGAGCTCTGCAAAAAACTAGATATTTAATGTTCTCAATTTAAGTTGAAGAGTTAAACAAAAAACAGACACCTGCTTTAAAAATCCAAGTGTTATGTAAATCCCCAAAGTCACAGTTTCAAAGCACCACTTTTGAAAAAAATGACCACCAAGATAAACAGAAGTCCAGATAATCACATTTTCCCTAAAATGCATGCTTCTAAGGACTGGGTCCTTTTTCCACTGTACTTTCATGCACAGATTTAAGAAATAATAATGTTTAATGTGACCAACGTCATCATCAACTTCAAACTCTCAATGCAAAACATCTCAAAAAACACACTATTTGAGCCCATGTACTTCTCAAACTAAGATTTTCAAATATACTGTTTCACACATAATTTTAGTAAAAGAAAAGTTAATCGGTGTTATGACAAAAAGAACACTTTTCTTAAATAACTAGGTGTAATATGCCACAGAGAACCAGAAGGAAACTTAAAAGATAATCTACTTTAAGATTTCCATAATATCTTATAAAATTAGAGAACCTAAAGTCCAGTACTATAATATAATGATCGAATAAGAGAAAACCTGGGTTTAGTCTTGGGTCACCCATTAACTAGTTCGGTTTCCAAGAAGTACATAACCTTTAATGAGCCAGACAATCTTTCTGGGCCTCACCGTAACACCACAGCTAAAATTTCTTCAGCTTCTATGATTTCCCCAGCACATGGGATTGACTTGGGCATCAATGTCTATACATCAGTGACCCAATAAACATAGCAACGAAAGAGAAGTGGCTCGATCTTTCCGGTACACCCTACTATAAGAAACCAATATAAAAAGATTCACACTACAGTGTAACTGCTCACAACTGAGAGAATCCTCACCATCTTCAGTGCCTTCCGCCTGGCACACAGTCAGAACTCACCATTTACTCAAAAAAATGCTGCGGAAAAAGAATGCTCATTATGTAACACGCAACACTCCAATACCAACTCTCTGTTTGGGGATTTTTCTGGTAATACAGATATTTCTCTCTTTTACATGTTCTCTTTTATACACTACGTCTGTTTCATAACAATTATAGAATCGATGTGTAAAATACTTAAAAGGCTGTAGATCCTCAAATACAGACAGAACTTGCTCTAAAATGCCTGAATATGAAAGCTGGAATATATTCATTTAGGTCCTAACATTTCCTAAATGTATTACCTACCTTTTAAAACTGGTTTAGTTCTTGAACCACTGGAGGTGGGAATATAATACACAACTTCCTAATACTAATTCCCACCAACAACAGGCCATATAATGAAGCAACTGCTTCAGATAGTTAACCCACTCTACCCACTACTGCAAAGGACAAAATGGAACAAAGATGTGCTTTCCTTGTAAACAGCTACAGAAAACTTTTGAAAACAATTAACACTAAAGTCTTATCAGCTTTCTCTGCTTGGTGCTTAAGCTGCCCAATGGGCTCTTCTCATTTAGAAACTTTAAAAAGGGTAGCCAGGGCTTCCCTGGCGGCGCAGTGGTTGAGAGTCCGCCTGCCTATGCAGGGGACACGGGTTCGTGCCCCTGTCCGGGAAGATCCCACGTGCCGCGGAGCCGCTGGGCCCGTGAGCCATGGCCGCTGAGCCTGCGCTTCCGGAGCCTGTGCTCCACAACGGGAGAGGCCACAACAGTGGGAAGCCCACATACCACAAAAAAAATAAAAATTAAAAATAAAATATAACTGAACTCAAAAAAAAATGGGTAGCCAGAGCTGCCTGAGACAGTGCATCTACCCGTCTGCCTGTTTAAGTCAACTGACTGGCATTTAAGGGCAAGTGGCAAAGGAACACAAACTTTTACTTACGCCAAAGGTAAATTAACATGCCTGTTTTGAAATTCAAACTGTACTTTTTCTCTACAAATATTAGTTCTCAGAGTGTAAATTTATGCAATGATTTTAATTGCACTACCATTTAAAGTTATTCATCCACTAATCAAATAATTTATTGAGCAACTATTAAGGGCCAGACGCACTGTAGGAGCTGGGAATAGGGGTGAACAAGGAGTGGGTGAGACAGGAAGGCAATACACGTGAAAATAAATAATGTCGGATAGTGGTAAGTGCCATTTAAAAAACAGTTATTTAAAGTATGACTATAAGGCTTCCCTGGTGGCGCAGTGGTTGAGAGTCCGCCTGCCGATGCAGGGGACACGGGTTCGTGCCCCGGTCCGGGAAGATCCCACATGCCGCGGAGCGGCTGGGCCCGTGAGCCATGGCCGCTGAGCCTGCGCGTCTGGAGCCTGTGCTCCACAACGAGAGAGGCCACAACGGTGAGGCCCGCGTACCGCAAAAAAAAAAAAAAAAAAAAGTATGACTATAGTATTCTGATTTACTTTCTTGATACATATAAATACATTACTTGTAGACCTCAGGAAACAAAGAATCTAAAATCATTTCAAAGAAGAAAGTTTACAGCTCACATTCAATACACATGTGTACTGCAGTTTCAATATCCTAAATATGAGTCAAAGGACGTATAAAAGAAACCGAGAACCACTGAAATATGAGATGAAACAGATTTAAAACATCTGTTCTCCCACTTTCCTGGATAAGCACATGGAAGAGAAAGGTGAATATCCAATAGATTCTTTTCAAAGACAAAGGGAAAAAACAGAGAAGCTCGCCCAGTATTCGCACCATAAGAAAGCTACATAAAAGCAAAAGTATCTAAGATAATCTTCGAGAACATTCAGATCACTCCCACACACTCACCCCTGCAGCCCTCATAGAATATTCTCCTTTGAGTTGCTCTTAAAAGCTGCTGGTTTGGCAGGAACTTATTTTCTCTGACTTTGGCTCATTTCCAAACTCCCCAAAATATGCACAGCAAAGGTAAATTGTTTCTCTTACTTCCATCACCAATTACACGGCAAGCCAAGAAAGAGTAGATCAAAAGATCTCCATCTCGGCTGCGCACTGCAGGTGAAGGATCGGCCGGGAAGGGGCTCCCCGGCGTGACCAACCCGAGGCCGCGGACCCCGCTCGGCCCGGCCCCTCCAACCCGTCCGCCAGGCCCATCGAGCGCGGCCTCCGCCCCGCGGCCAAAGGAGGAACGACGCGGAGGATGGAGGAGACGCTCCGCGGCATCTCGTGCGGTGGACCCGCAGCGCCCGCCGCCCGGGCCCCATCCCCAGGGCCGGCCCCGGCCCCCGGCCCCGAAGCGCCTCTGACCTTTCCGGGCCCCGGGGCTGCTGCTGCCGCCGCTGGTGCAGCTGCTCGGGCTGCTGGAACTGCTGCTGCTGCTGCTGTTGCCGCCGCCGCCCTTGGCATTCTTGCGCGGGGCCATGGCGCGCACCGCTGGAGCAGGCGAGGGGTGGGGGGGTCTCCCTCAGGGCGTGGGGGACGCGGGCGGCGCGGGGCGCGCTGACTGCGTTGGGCACTGCAGCGGGTGCGAGCTGCGGCTCCTGCAGCCGCGCGAGTGTCTCGGCACCGCCCGCAGCGCCTCTAAGGACTTTGGCCCGCGTGCCACCTGCGCGCGCCCGACCCTCGCGTGCGCCAAGCCGGTGACTGCCCTCCCGACGCGAGAGCGCGCCGCTCTCCCGCACGAGGCCTCGCCCCTTCTCGCCTGAGCCCCGCCCCCTCCCCGCCCGCGGAAAGCTGAGTGACGGGACATGAAGCCAATCACAAGGGCTCCTATGAGGGGGACGGAACCCGGCCGCGCTCCCCCACCCCCTACAGATTTAGGGCTGTTCTGGCGCGACGCAGCCGCCTGCGAGCGCGAGCTGCTTTCGACTTTCCAGTCTGTCCCGGTCCTTTGGAACGTGGCAGACGTGGAAGGCGAGAGGGCTCTCGCGAGCGTTGGCGGACCCTGTACGATCGGGATGGGGCGGGGCGCGGGGGCGGGGCGCCGGGGGCGGGACTGGCGACACGTGTGCAACGTCTGGACGGAGCCCACCTCCTCCCGGCCTTTCTCCTGGAATTTTGTTCATGTCCCACGTCTCTGTGCACACAGACGCCAACGGATGCAACCCACCCTTCTTGCGAAAAAAATTGTATTTCGTCAGTATTAATGTCAGGACATTTCTGAAATGGTGATGTTAGGACTAATTACATGCTTAAGCCATAAGCAGTTGATCTGTTCGGTTTTAAAGCAGGACTTCACTTCGTTTGTGCCATCAACATTTTCAGACGATCTTAGTTAAGAGGTGCAAATGTAAATGTAAAGCAAAAATTCATTTTCTTGCCCTGCAGGGCACCCTCTGTCTGAAATCTCTCACCTCCGAGCTGCCGTCTACGTTTCTCTTCCCTTGAGGCCGCCAACCGTGGGTCCCCCGTGCAGTCGCACATTTCCTGGGCCTTCAGCTGCTTCTGAATTCCACACATGGTCTTTAAAATATCTGGGTCCCTGGATGAGCCAGACGGGGATTTGAGGTCAGGGACATCGTCATCATCTTTTAGTGTCGCCAGTTGCCAGCACAATGCCTGGTGCGTAACAGAGAAGCCAGACATGCTTGGTGATTTGATACATTTCTGGTAACTGCTTAACACCTTGCCCCAATTCTTGACCATGTTTCCGAGCACCGCCTGGGAGTGTCTCGAGAGGGCGGAGGAACTAGAGACATGGTTGCAGAGTAGCATCTGCTTTTATTCCTCTTCTCTAGCCCTGCCACCCCGCATTGGCAGGTCCCTGGCCCCATCCGCCTCTTCTGATTCACAGAAGCCCACCGAGGGTTGTGTTGCATCATGAGGAGAAGGCCTCTCTCTCCTTTTTGTGAAATAATGCTAGATAGTTACCAAGGTAGAGCAGGGGCAGGGAAGCTCACAGAGTTTTTACTAAAGCAGCTCTTTCAGCTTTTAGCTTACCGTCTCCTTCTGCCTTCACACAGCTTTTCCCCCTACAGGCCCCCTTATCAATGGGAGGGGAGAGTTGGGCTAAGAGACAAATCTAAGTGAAAGAACTTAATATAAAATCATAATGAGAACTAAGTTGAGAAAACAATGCTCAAGATATTTGAACTCAAATTCTGACAAAACCCTTTCGTTGTGTACCTTTTTTAGGGATGAGGTAACTCAGGCCCAGAGAGGTTACATAAAGTAAGGATATCACAGAGCCCGTAAATGATGGAGCAGGGATATGAACTCGGTCCATCTGGCTCCAGAGTGTATGGTCCAAATTATCCTTCCAGGACAAGGCTTAGTTTTGAGCAGAGAATGTCTCACCGGCTCCTTCTTCTCTTAGCAGATTTCTCCCAGAAGCTGCTTTGGTCCTACCTGCAAAGATAGGTCTGAAAAAAACCTGATGGTGGGTACTTAACAAGGTCTACCTCTCTGAGGAAATCAAGTTTCATTGGTAACTGACTCCACAATGTTGTGAGGTGATGTTTTGCTCCTGCATTTCCAGAAACAAAATTTGGTACCATTGAGAAGATACATAGCTGTGTATCTTACAAGGACAAAATAGAAGCTTTGTAAATACAGATAACAGGAAGTTAGAGGTTTCCTCACTTCCTCCTTCTAATGCAAGAAACAGTTACAATGATATTTATATACTCAGTATTATAAAATAAAACTTATGACAATATTCATGACATTAGATACTGTCAGTTACACACAATTTAGTTTCAGGGACTAAACTCTCCCAAGCTAAGTGCCAGTATTATACATTTTACATCTGTTTTTACTTCCCTTTTTATGAGCATTAAAAAACACAAAGCTGGGCTTCCCTGGTGGCGCAGTGGTTGGGAGTCCGCCTGCCGATGCAGGGTACGCGGGTTCGTGTCCCGGTCCGGGAAGATGCCACATGCTGCGGAGCGGCTGGGCCCGTGAGCAATGGCTGCTGAGCCTGCGCGTCCGGAGCCTGTGCTTTGCAACGGGAGAGGCCACGGCAGTGAGAGGCCCACGTACCACAAAAAAACAAAAAAAAAAACTGCAAAGCTTACCTTGGATCCATGAATCTCTTTACATAGGGCCTTTTCTCAGCATTGGGGTGGAGAAGATTAGGAAGTCAAGTTACCTCCGAAAGTAAACAAAAGGTCAAAGGTCTCTTGTTAGCCTATCCTCATTTTTGTGATTTCTGAGTCAGCTATGAATGAACCCTGGGTGAAGCAATGTTAAAAGGATCATAAAGACAAGACTTAACTAGGACAATGTATTAAAATACTAATTTAAGAGAGCTTTTGAACTAGGCCAAATGTGCCTTTCAGATATTTCCATAAACTTTCCATTGGCTTTACCACTGGGATTTGCAAGTGAGAACCTGAGGACAAGATTTGTCCTAGTTGGTTTTTTTTCCCCTCGTGTTGACCCTTCGCAACCTCCAGTTAAATGCTTTCCAAATTAAGTATTTCCAGACTTGTGTATACCTACTAAAACACTGTTTTAAAGTCGCATTTTACCTGCTTCCTAGAAAGTGGCTCTCATTTGTAAGCGGTCTTCCTAAAGGAAATTGTATTATTGCAAACTAAAAATGAGTATTTCCCTGTTTTTATTTTTCATAGTAAATTCTTCTCTAGTGGAAAAAGTGAATTTCAACTGATCCTGATGATTCAGTTGTGTGTTTTCATTTTACATTAGTAGAATGTGTTGCAATGAGGGCCATGTCGGTAAATACAAGAACACTTTTAAAGCATTCTGTACTCAAAGGGTTCCCAAAGCAATTATTCCCGTATGAGTTGTATCTCAACAAGTAAAGGAACTGGCATTTTCATCAAACAGCTTGACTTTATATTACTAGAGAAAAAATAAACCTGGCTAGTATCTGTATCATAAATACATAGAATGAATTCATATAAGAAGAAGTAATTTTAAAATCTAGTCAAAAATAGATTAGAATTGGAAATACTGTGATATAATATGGAAAAATAATCTGAAAACATATTAGCTAAGAAACTTATAGTTCCTTTTTTCATTTCAATTCTTTACATTTTCTATCAGGATTGGTTGTACTTAGTGCCAAATTCTCTTCGTAAAAAATAGCGTTTAAGTAATAGCTGTAGCTAGGTCTTAAGTTTCCTAGTCTAGGGAACTCATAGAACTAATTGAGTCTTCTTATATCTCAAAATTAATGCCAGAAAGAAACTAAGCATGGAGAAAAATCAAATAATTAGAGAATAACTACTGATTATACGTATGGCAATTCTACGGTATATAAAAGGAAATATTAATGTGATTTAGGAGTCTTTAGAAAGCATTGGCGAAGTGAAGAAAAGAAAAAGAAAGTGGAAGAATCTCAAGGATTCAATTTCTCTGCAAGGTAATTTTACTTAAACTATATTTGCCTGAAGGATCTAATAGCGTGTGTGTGTGTGTGTGTGTATATAACTAATATAATAATTTCTATGTCTTTCATGAAAACCATTCTCTTGAGCTGGAAACAGGTCCCTTATTCAAAGAAAAGTATCCTGAAACTAGTTTCTAGGGTCCTCCAATTTCATCAAGTCTAGCTACATAAAGCAGATGTATTTGTTGCTCCACAGAGGAACCAAAAGCCCTTCTTCCTGGACCCACATTTGGGACTCCGAGTAAAAATACAAGGTGGAAGGGTGGAAGGATGGCAGATTCAGCATGACTGGCAAAAAACTGGCGTGCCTCTGGCTCAGATCTTATAGAATAACAGCTCCGCAAATACATAAGGCACGATGCCAGAGACTGGCCAAAAATATTTTCTACTGGGAGTCGGGGGCACGGAGCCTTACGGCAGTCAGCAGTGCCAGGGAAGCATGACTGATGCAATCCATCTCTGGGGCCCATTGCTCTCCCCACTTAGAAGCCCTCACTCCAGGCCAGGGATCCCTCTTTTCAGTTATTCTAGCAGGAGTGGAGGGGGGTTTCTTTCAGTCGTCACCATAAGCAGGTTGTAATCAGGTTGTGTTCCCATCTCTACACTGGACCACAGGGCCCTACACATAGTAGGCTGGCCGTTGGGTCATTGGGGGCTAATGGAACAGCATTTTGTGATACCTTCTCTAAGCTTCCATGCTCCAAAAGGATTACCGGCCCCCAAGGCCGTAATTCTGCAGCTGCTCTGAACAGTTTTCAGTTGTCTCCTAGACGGCCAAAAGCTGGACCAGAACCTGGAGAGGGAAGTAGCATCTTCCCTACCCTTTGTGGAATCAGTCCCGTGACGGTGACTGATGGATGGTTTCCCCACGCGGTGTCTGTCCCTCCCCCACCATTTGCTTAATTCCCCATCCCACTCAAAGAGCCCCTTACAGTTACAAGTGCTCTAAAGAGGGTCTCTAAGGTTCACGTCTTCACCATCTTTGGGCCACAGCCACTATCAGTCCTTTTCTTCTAAGATAAGAGGGACGGAGCCACGAGAGTCCCGAAGCCAGAGCCTCCAGCCCACCTCTGCATCCCCAGCGCGCTCTCCTGGAGATGGGGATCTTGGCATCCAAGGCCTTCCTCTCTCCGCCGTCCCCTCCTGGGTGCCCTCCAGGCTTTGGAAGAATGGGGAGCTGGACTTCCAACGACACTTGGGGGAACTTAGTTGTCTGCCTGGCGAGCAGCAAACGCACTCATTATGTCCTTCATTTTGAAGCGGGTGCTTCAGTTCCTCAGATCCACATCCTGCTATTTTCGGAACTGTACAGGCCAGGAAAGATTTGGACATTTGCTAATAGGGTAACACGTGCTTCAGGGGTTTTATTTCCCTGCAGTTTTTGAGATTTTGGCAGTTTGCCATATAGACATTGACAATATTGTCAGGGCTTTATCTTTTAGTATTGTGACCTTTTTCTTGAAAGCTAATTTTGACGGGAGGACAAAATATGGCATCTGAAGATCTGCGTGGAGGAAGGCGCTAGAATAATGGGTCAAGGACAGATGAGGTAGAAAATGATATTCTTTTGTAAACAGCAGCAACTGTTTCCCTATTCTTACATAAGTTAGGCATCCAATTAATTGATTGTCCTTAGACTAAGAAAAGTATATTTTTTATAACTATATTTTTTTAAAATGTAGTTATAAAATATAGTTATATTTTTATAGCTATAAACGGTATAGTTTATACTGTATTTTATAGTTATAAACTGTTATATAGTTAACTATATAGTTATCTTATAAAAGATAACTATATTTTTAAAGTACTACTTAAATGACTAGTTTTAAGGATATTGATGAGATAACTATATATTTTTAAAAGTACTCTTCAGATAATTTGAGAAACTTCCCACATTCAAAAACTAAGGGAAATCTTATTTCCCAAATTCTCCTAACATTTCTTATCTTCTCACTTGTAACTTTGGCATTGTGGCCTTTTAAAATTTTGTCCTTGACATTTACATGAATAAGCTTTTCCACCATCTTCATTGCTGCTTTTTGTACGAATTAAGGCTGTTCACGTTACAAATGAGATTTGCTCCCAGTTTCTTAATTCTTAAATAATGGCATCGGCCCTAACCATTTCCAAGGGGACTGAATGTGTTCATCTATAATCATAGAACATTAACAGTTCTGTTCAAAATTTATGTGTACCCACCAAATTTCACCTTGTGAAATGACTCCTTTTCTGTATACTTTACCGCTGCGATTGTGTAATTAAGGAAATGCTGACTCATCCCAATTAAAGGCTGGAACCTTAGGATAAAGGAGACAGGCTTGCGCAAGACCCTTTCATATTCTAATTCCGAAACACACAGATATATCTCTTCCCTGACTGAAGTCAAAAATTTATGGCTCCTGAAGACATTTGAGTGACAAGGGAAAAGAACATTTAACTAGGAGTGCCACAAGTCCAGTTCTGCCTCTAACTAGTGCTGTGGAACCCCAAGAAATTCCCTTGGCCTCTCCAGGCTCCATTATCTCATATGTAAATGGTAGGCTGTCATCATGAAGCCTGTCCACCTTCATCATCTGATGAAAGCTATGGAATTTCATCCGAAACATTCTCATAGCCATAAAGTTTTCTAGTCAATTTTAGGGATTGATGTACCTAAGGTTAAGAATAACTGCACGGACAGATAAAGATCCTTTTACCTCTTGCTTTCTATGATGTTAAGCCTTGGGAGCTGCTAGTGGAACTGGTTTCTTACATTTTCTTAGTCTATTCACAGGGTTGATGGCTGAGGATGCGAAATGGCATCTTGTATCCATGGCAACTGTGAACACTCTCAACTAGTCTGTGAAGATAATGCTTAAGACATCTACATAAGATAAACATGTGGTTGACAGTGGAAGGATCCAATTACTGGTTCAGTGGATTTACTTAGTTCGACTGCCTTTTGCACTAGATGAAACTTTTCTGGAGCCTGCAATGAGATACTTAATGAGAAAGTCCCTTGGAAACTAGAAAGTGCTTTACAAATGTAAGCAATTGTTTCCTTTTCATTTTTTACGACAGATTTATACGATGAAGAGCATAAAGTTTTGCAATAGCAATATCCCTGTATGCCCAACTTTGGCCAAGCTCATTAACTAACCTGCTGGATCTAGGGGAAAATCATCCGCTCTAGCTAAATGTTACCAGGCACTTTTGAAGAAATATAAAATCGGTAACAGTATGACTTCTGTGCTTTTGTCTCACTGTGGACTTTCTTTCCTTGTTTAAACGTTTCTTGACCTCTTGAAATGCCAGATACCACCCTGGGAGCTACAGTACAAAGCAGGGGTCATTTAATTCCCTAGTGCCTGAGTTAGCCTATATTTTGACGTCAAAAAGGTCTAACGTTGGCGATTTCATGTACTTCCACCTGTACGTACACCGTGCCGCCCATTCTACAGAGTCAACCGAGTGCCCGGTTCCTGCCAGTTACTATACCAAATGCACATGGACTTGGTCTTAAAGGAGCTTGTGTGGTTTTGGAGAGAGAGTGGCACACACATTGACAATCACAACAGAGTGTGCTGCCTTCTTCTTCTGCCTGAAAAGATGGGTAGACAAGCAGGCAGGGAGGGCAGGATGGGTCAGCTACCGGGGGTCCATGCGAACCACAGAGAAGTCAGACTCCAGGGCTGCAGGTGTCTTCAAGAGCATATTGTTCAACCTCTTCATTTTACAAATGAGAAAATTGAGTCTCAAAAAGTGAGAGTGATTTGCAAAGGTTGAATAATCAGTTAACACAGGACTAGAACTCAGGGCGCATTACAGCATCCCTTCTCAGCAAGGGCAGTGTTGCCTCCAATGGGGGGGAAATTGGTTCCTGGGGGCAAAAAATTTTTAGATATTACAGTGGTCATCTCCAAAGGGCCATACTACATAAACACATATCTGTGGCATTAAATTTTCATGGGGTGGAGGGATGGTTACAGAAAAATATCTAAAAAGGTTTCTCACAGGGTAGGGGACAATCGTTATTTTTAAAAGTTGACTTCACTGTGGTGGTTTCATGGATATTAAGTCAAAACTCATGAAATTATATATATTAAATAAATGCAGGTTTTAACATATTTACACTTCAGTAAAGCTGTTAGAAAATGTTGAGAAACACTGCCTTACATCCTTTCTACTGTTCTTTCTGCTACTTTGCATCACAAACTGAGAAATAAAGATCCCGCTACATTGAAACCTCATCTTTACTCCTTGGTCCTGGATATTATTTTATTGTCTAGCTTTCTTTCTTTCCATTTATTCTCCATTTTCTCTTTAATTCTTTTTTCCTACCATCCAACCATTACAATCTATGAAGGCTAATTTGTTGTTAGTGAACTACTTATGTTCAGGCACTATGCACTGTGATATGGCTTAACTAATACTGCAAAACTGATGTAAATGAACAGATGTAGGAAACATAATCCCTTAACTTTATTCTCTAAAACAAAATCCATATTTAGAAACCAAATTCATAACATCCTAGTTTATTGGAAAAACATTTTATGGTTATACCTATAATAGCAGACATTAATGAGGAATGAACATTCGCTATGTGATTGTTACCTGATTTTTACAAAACAAAGGAATTGAGGTACCAATTACTCAAAGTCACACTCTCATAGTCAGGACCACATATCTAATAAGTGGCAGGTTCAAGATCTGCGCCCTGGCAGTCTGGCTCTAGAGTACAATCTTTGCCCTCCATGCTACACTAATGATTATGACCCAAACTTGGAGGCAGTCTGGGTAGTTGCACAGTTGAGTTCTTGTTTCCTTGGTAATGTTAATATAGGGGGATTATGAGCCAGTTCCTGAGGTTATCTGTATATGTATTTCCAAGAGCTTGGAAATTTTAAGGAGCTGGAATAGCGATGGGACGGGGTCGGGTGGGGTGATAATGGACCTGACACAAAGGTGGAGTTAAGAGTTCTGAAGAGAACAGACAAAACCATGCTGGGAAGTTGATATATGTGCTTTGGAGGTCATAAGTTAAGAGCAGTAAAGCAACAGAAATTTTCAAGCATGGCTAATGTTGAACTAGCTGTTCACAAGTAACCTTTCAGAGAAGCAGCCATGTGGTCTATGTCCTGGTGAGAAGAAATGCGGGACCACTCAGGACCCCTGTCCAAGGTCCTACTTGTCTCCATTAAAGGTTGCATGTCAGTTAGGGTCCCACGAGAGACAGACACTAAGACACAATCACACATGCAAGAGGTATATTGAGGGAAACACGTGTGAAGGATGAAGGGCTAGAGAGCAGGTGGAGACAGGGAGCTCCTTCAGCCTGTGATGCAGTCTGCCTCTTGTGCGTGAAGACAGAAAAGGAAAGATGACTGGGTAGAAATAGTCATAGGTTGTTCAGAGCAGCTCTGAGAAAAATCTCAGCCAGGCCAATGGGAATCCGCAGCAGAGTTTGACCTTTAGACGTCAAATGGCACAGCGCTAATACCCCTGCCACGTCTTGGCTTGGGAGGAATGGCCTCTATGTAAATGCCACAGCAAATCCAAAGGTGTGGCAGCCAGAGCCGTGGCACACCGACCTCCTCATGGCTGCATCTTTTTTTTTTTTTGGTGGTACGCAGGCCTCTCGCTGTTGTGGCCTCTCCCGTTGCGGAGCACAGGCTCCAGACGCGCAGGCTCAGCGGCCATGGCTCACGGGCCCAGCCGCTTCGCGGCATGTGGGATCTTCCCGGACCGGGGCACGAACCCGTGTCCCCTGCATCGGCAGGCGGACTCTCAACCACTGCGCCACCAGGGAAGCCCACGGCTGCATCTCTTGAAGGGCAGTCTGCATGGTGCATCTCCATGACCACCACAGGCACTTACTCTAGACCATTTTCAAGAACCTCACACAGTAGGTGTCATTATCCCCACTGAAAGATGGAGAAACATGCTCAGAGAGGCTAAGCAAATTTCCAGAAGTCACACAGCTTGTAAATGGTTGAGATAGAACTTGAACCAAAGTCTTTCTGTTTCCGTTCAAACGTATTTTCTTTAGGATATCTAAAGCTTTATTGAGGTCTTAACAAATTCTTAAAAGTAGGCAGGGGGGGCTTCCCTGGTGGCGCAGTGGTTGAGAGTCCGCCTGCCGATGCAGGGGACGCAGGTTCGTGCCACGATCTGGGAAGATCCCACATGCCGCCGAGCGCCTGGGCCCGTGAGCCATGGCCGCTGAGTCTGCGCGTCCGGAGCCTGTGCTCTGCAATGGGAGAGGCCACAACAGTGAGAGGCCTGTGTACCGCAAAAAAACCCAAAAACAAAACCAAAAAAAAGTAGGCAGGGGAAGCTTTGCATTACCACAGGGCATAAGGGGAGAAGTCTCAGAGCATACAATTTCATGGATAGCATACAGGATGTAAAACAAATTAGCAGAAACTGGATGTGATCAACTTAAACATTCTTGGATTTAAAATTCATGGTTTTAATCATCTGTGAGGTTTAAACAGAAACCTCGTTTGTAACTTGAAAGACTTTCAAATTTGACTGATTCATACAGTTGAATATATTAGGTGTAGGCAAGCTGATGTTACTGAATGATCTACTTAGCTTCTGAGAGATGCTCCTAGCTCACTTAGCAATCTTGTTGTGACTTGGCTTTCTTATGCTGAGTCATCGTCTCATATTCAGAAACCAATTTTCACCTAGTGAGGTGAAACCAATTCTATTTCATTTTGAAAAGTGGCCAGAAGAGAAACTACTGTTAATGCTGATAATGGAAGTGAAATGCCTTAAAAAATCCTTAGCTAAAAATTAAAATTTCTGGATAAACTAGAGTGCAATGTCAAATTTTAGTGTGGTAGGGAGGATGGGAGGGAGGGAGACGCAAGAGGGAAGACATATGGGAACATATGTTTATGTATGACTGATTCACTTTGTTATAAAGCAGAAACTAACACACCATTGTAAAGCAATTATACCCCAATAAAGATGTTAAAAAAAAAAAAATTTTAGTGTAGAACAGTCACACCCTGAATGGGTACACTTTATGGTCTTACGGAGCAATGAGAAAAGGGCATTTATGACATTTCAAGAGAGTTCTCTGGCCTCGGCCATATCTGTTCTCAAGCAAGAGAGAGATCTTTAAGGGACCAAAAGGAAGAGGCCACTCTACTGTATTTTATGGGAAAAATCATAGGTTATGGTGGTATTTATGAATTTGGAGGATTCCTGGAAGTCCTCTACTTACCTCAGAAAAATGTTACGGTCAAGCATCTGCTACATCAGGGCTTCTTGATTTCTCATTAGAGACCTGCTCCTCCCTCAGTGCTGTCATTTCAGAAAATGGCACCGTGGTCATCCAATTGCCCAGGCTCTAAACTCAGCACCTACCTGCGTGCTCCTGATTTTCTCACATTGCTCATTTCATTCATCGGCAAATTCTTCCGGCTCTAAATTGGACATGGATTCCGTATCACAGTCCTTCTCAACCAAGTCTACCACAGCTAGTCCTTCCCAAACTACCAGCATCTCCTGGAAGATGGTGTTCCGGTTTCTGCAGCCACCCTCCACAGAAAGTACCCCCTGCAGCCTCCTGGGTGACTGTCAGAAAGTATAAGCCAGATCGAGGCAAACAACAAAAAGCCTTCAGGAGCTTTCTACCTGGTTTAGAATAAATCAGTATCCTGTTCACGACCTCTAAAGCCACACGTGATCCAGTTCCGGGCCTCCGCTCTGACTTTCTCTCCTCCCCTGCTCGCTCACTCTGGTTGGCTTTTCTAAAAATGACAAACATGATCCTACCTCAGGGCCTTTGCACTTGCCTGCAGGTCTATAAGGCCCCTCTCCTCTCTTTCTTAGGTCTCTATTCAGAGGTCGCCACCACAAAGAGCCCTTCCCCAACACATCTGTGGCCTTTCACCCTGGCAATCTCTACTTCCTTGTCCAGCTTTACTTTTCTCCATGGTATTCATTGCCATAACATTACACTATATATGTGTGTATCTTTCTTCTTGTGTATTTATTCATTATCTATCTCCCAACATGGGAATATAAGCTCCAGGAGAGCAGAGAACTTGCTTTACTTCTGCTGTCCCTCCAACACCTACAACATGTGGCACATAGTAGGTGCTCAATAAATATTTATGGAATAAATGAATGAGTATCTGGATAATGTGTGTCCTGCCTTTCATAGTCATTTAGAATAAGCAGACACTGGAAAGGAGATAGCACAATGTGTGGCACATAGTAGGTGCTCAATAAATATTTATGGAATAAATGAATGGGTACTGGAGAATGTGTGTCCTGCCTTTCATAGTCATTTAGAATAAGCAGACACTAGAAAGGAGGTAGCATCTGTGGAAGAGCCTGGTGGGCTTGGTTAGAGATTCCAGTCCCATTTCTTGTCCTGGGTCAGCCTGAGGCTTCCTTGCCCCTTGGAAGTACAGGACATGGCATGCAGGGCATTAGTCCCAGGACACTGGGATAATCCTGCTGGGGTGATTCATGTGAATGGCTTCAACATGTGAATGAATAAACAAACTGTGATATAGTCATATAATGGAATACTATTCAATGTTAAAAAATGAGCCACTAATACTGTAAAAAGACATGGAGGAATCTTAAATGCATATTGCTAAGTAGAGGAAGCCAATCTGAAAAGGCTACATACTGTATGATTCCAAATATATGACATCCTGGAAAAGGCAAAATGATAGAGACAGTAAAATGATCAGGGCTTGTTGAGGATTGGGGGTGGGGGGAGGAATGAGTAGGTGGAGCACAGGAGATCTTTCAGGCAGTGAAAGTATTCGCGTGACACTGGAATGCGGGGGACATGACATCGTGTATTTGTCAAAACCATAGAATGTACAACACAAAAGTGACCCCTAAGGTAAATGATGAACTTTTGTTAATAATAATGTATCAATATTGGTTTATCAATTGTAACAAATGTTCCAATTTGGAACATTTAAGGCAGGATGTTAATAACAGGGGAATTGCAAGGATGTTAATAACAGGATGTTAATAACAGGGGAATTGTAAGATTTTCCCATCAAACTAAAACCTCTAAAAAGATAAAGTCTATTAATTTTTCTTTGTGTTAAAAAAATGACACAATTATATGCTGTCTCTAATACATTCAGTTCAACCATAACAATATAGATAGGCTAAAGGTAAAAGAGTGGAAAAAGATATATCAAGAAAACATGAGTCAGAAGAAAGCAGATAAAGCCGACTTGAGAGCAAAGAGAATTACCAGGTACGGAGAGGGCCATAAGGATAGAAAGATCAAGCCACTGGGAAGACCTAGCAGCCACACTCCTGGGCATTTATCCCGGAGAAATGAAGATGGTGGGATATTTCTATATCTCAATTGTAGTGATGGTACATGAAAGTGTACATATAATAAAAATGGCATAGAACTGTACACACACCTGGTACGAATGCCAGTTTCCTGGGTTTGATATTGGACTGTAGTTACACAAGATGCAGCCATCCAGGGCAACTGAGTGAAAGGTACATGGGACCTCTCTGTATTATCTTTGCAATTTCCTGTAAGTCCATAATTATTTCAAAAGCAAAACTTGAAAAAAAAAAAAAGATGATGCCGGTTGAGAAAGTGATTTTTTATGTAAAGTTCATGTCATCTGAGTTGGTTTCACCTGTAGCCCTGCCAGCTGCTGCTTCATAATCCCTGATGAACTTCCTTACAGCGGCCCTCTGTGACCTCTGCCAGCTGTGGCTACCCGGCTTCTGTTCAATCTCATTATGGCACTCTTGCCAGCTGTGTCCCTGTGCGCACCATTAAACATTTTCAAGCAGCCCTTGACAAGTTCTTACAGGTGTAACTTTTCCATCAAAGGCATTTCTTTCATTTTGCCTTTTTGAAGTACCTAAGAGATGTGATTTGCCCTTTACTTAATCATTTTTCAAAGGACCGTAGGCATCTATTTTCTTCATTTTTACTTGGTTAGTACACTTAAATTTCTTCAAGGAGAGACAAAAAGGCAGATACTGAAAATTTGTGTATCAGGAAATTGAACAAGCAGGTATTCAAGGTGGCTGGGACCAAAAGTGACAGGAATGTTAACAGCCCAGAAAACATCTTGGTAGTCGTGGAACAAGGAAGTAAGCCTCCCAAAATTCCATTTCGATTTAACTGGGTTGATGATGTGGAGTCTTGGCTACAGGGAAGAATCACCTTGGGACCCTCAAAACATAGCAACACTCACATCCTACCACAGACCAGGTAAATCAGAATTTCTGAATTAATCTGTACCAAAGATACACGAATACTTGTGTGTATGTTGTATATCAGACTTCACGCACTCCTGTGGCACAGATAAGTGCTAGGGAGGAAAGTGAGGTTGAAAGGGGAACAGGAAATGTGTGTGTGTTTGTTGAAGGGGTTGCAGGTTAAAACTGGGTAGTCAGAGAAGCTCTTCTTTGCTGGTTTTATTCTTGCTGTCCTTCCTGAAGTTCTTTCAGTGGAATTACCTAACCTACAAAAGAGGAAGTCTTGTTATATATCAACGTCAACTTGCATTTACTAAGTCAACATTATCAACATAAGGAACTTGTCTTGAGAGTAAATATTTACAAATCCAAATAATTAGGCCTGATGGCTATCTCACAAGTTAAAACACGCAGGAAAGAAAGTGACTCATTGCAGTTACTCTTTGCATTAGGTTCTCTGTACCAATACATGGCACTATGTTCCGTAGTTCAGAATATTACTTCCTTTCCAGACTAATACATCTTGAAGGACTAAAGTTCGTTTAGGGTAAACCATTTCCTTTTAAAATATAAAACGGGGCTTCCCTGGTGGTGCAGTGGTTGAGAGTCCGCCTGCCGATGCAAGGGACACGGGTTCGTGCCCCGGTCCGGGAGGATCCCACATGCCGCGGAGCGGCTGGGCCCGTGAGCCATGGCCGCTGAGCCTGCGCGTCCGGAGCCTGTGCTCCGCAACGGGAGAGGCCACAACAGTGAGAGGCCCGCGTACCGCAAAAAAAATAAAATAAAATAAAATATAAAATGTATTGCCTTTTCTAATTATAGAAATATTTGACTTTTGGACAAAAGAAAAGAAAAAAAAATTAACCATGATCTCACTGTTAACATTTTGGTTTATGATCATCTAGTCCTTTTTATCTGTATATACATTTTTTCCCTCCCTATTATGTTTTCAAAAATATACTGGGCAAACTATAGTTATAATATATAACTATATTTATATATTATATAGTGTATATTTATTTATACCATTTATAGTATAATTATAAACCATAGATATAAATTATAAGTAAGACAATTGAAATATTTGGGAAAGTGGGTGTTCTGGAAAATGGAAAGTTCTGGTGCTTTTTCTCCTATATTGCCTCAGCCATACACACGCTTGGTGGTACCCAGACCTGGTCATCATCCAGCTCTGTGCACGTCTGAAGACTCAAATTCCAACATCTACTCTGATGACAACATTGCTATCTTCCCCTTTCATGACTCAGCTTCTCTTGCTATTTTCCTTTTCAATCTCATTGATCTTTCCAGTCTATTGAACTTTTTCCTTTCTTCCCACCAGCCCTCTTGTCTCTTCAATTCCTTTTCTATCTTCCCCAGATTGTGGGGAAGATCCACACCTATAACTCCCTTTATCTGCACTTTTTCCTTTGTGTCCCTTGGCCTCTCAATCATGAACCATGTAACTATAAATGTCCACTTTGCCAGTCTAAGAAAACCTGGAGTCTTAACACTGCCAGAGAAAGTCACCTAAGAGCATAGACTGCTTCCCCCACAGCCTCCTACGGGTCCTCAGCAAGGTCAGAAATTCTGTTTCAGGCTCCTGCTGTAGCGACCTTTCCAACCCTTCTCTTCTGTCCTCAATCTCCTCTCCAGCTACTCCCCAGACCCCTCAGCAGACGGCTTGTCTTCCTACTTCACAAAGAAAATGCAGCCTGACACATAGGAACTCCTGGGCTCCCTTCCCGATCTCAGCCGTGCCCTTGCCAACTTCTGAACCCATCTTTCCTCCCTTTCTCTTTCCCCACAGAAGAAATGTCCCTCCTGTTGAAGACCAACTCCTCTGCCCTGCCTGAGCCCCGTTCACTCCAGTGGTTATCATTTTTCCTTCGCTCTTTTTTTGTGGCCACGCCTCTTGGCTTGTGGGATCTTAGTTCCCCGGGCCCCGGCACTGAAAGCACCAAGTCCTAACCACTGGACCACCAGGGAATTCCCATCTTTTTTCTCACTTATATTTTCACTCTTTCCTTCTCACTTGGGTCCTTCCCTTAGACCAGTGGCTCCAAATATGGCTGCATTGAACTCACCTAGGTTGCTTTCAAAAAAACGGATGCCTCAGCCTCACTTCAGACTAATTAAATCAGAACATCCGTGGGCAGGGTCTAGCCACAGGTATGCATCAAAGCTTCCCAGGTGGCGTTACTTGCTGGCCATGGTTGAGATCTGTTGTCTTAGTCATTTGAACATGCTCAGTTCTTTAATATAGAGAACGTCTCTCATTTCCTCCCATACCCTCCACTTTACAACCAAACTTCTTGGAACAGTTGCTCATACCGGCTCTCTCCTTCACTATCAGTTCATCCCTAATTCAATTTTGCTTTCTGCTTCTAGCATTTTGAATTCCATAAACTCCTTGTTCCTAAAATCAAGGACACACTTCATCCCTGGTTGTACTTGACCTGACCAGGGTATTAGACGCTGCGGTTGTTTTTTGTGAAACACTCGATTTCCCTGGCTTCTCAAACCCCCCTGCTCATGGTTTTGCTTTTTCCTCTCGCTGCTCCCCAATTCTTTCAGGGGTTCTTCCTCCTCATCTGCTTTTCGTGGTGGCTTCCTCTACTGTTCCGGCCTCCATCTTCTCTTCCCTCATTCTCTCATGAATGTCATCTGTTGCCATGGCTCCCACTGTCCTTGGTAAACTGAAGCGTGACCCAAGCATCCCAGAAGGTGCAGACCTGTGGAACCAAACACCTTCTGAAGATCTGTATTGCCTAATAAGAAAAAAAAAAAATTTGCTTTGCTCTTCCTTTCTATATGCTCCTAAAATAAGGAAGTATACCCAGTAAGTATTTACATAGAGAAAGTTAAATGTCTCAACACAATGGTAGGCCCTTAAAATTCTACTGGGCCAACACTGATTCTTTTCAAATACATGTTCTCAGTGCCCCCATTCAAAAGGCTCCTTGAAGTTTCCAATCTTATAACAAAAACTCCTGCTGAGTATCCTGGGCTAAGGATCACTGGGGGTTCTCTCCCCTACTTTCCCTGCCCCCTTCTGCTGGCCAGACAACTCCGGGGGGGGGGTTGTTACACTGTGCTTGTGCACAAAAGAATGTGTACACTTTCTTTTGGCTGTGTTAAGGAACTAGAGTGGTCAGTTTCTGGTTTCTACAAAGTGCTGATTTCCCTGTATCCCCCAAAAGAGGTCAACCTTGGAGGAATGATGGAAGAAAAACCTAAGAGACCACAGGTTGGGGCAAAACTGGGGTGGCGTGTGGTGGGGAGAAGCTGGGTGAGCGGTAGCAGACAGTGATGATGCTGATGTGGTGTGAGGATAAAATAGGAAGGACGCCGTAGAATTCCGCTTTTGTTCTTGCTATGCCTTGGGCCAGACAGTGCCAGCCCGGCCACCTGCAGAAACCTAGAGCTGTGGTTCAAGGGTCTTTTGGAGGAAAATCAGGGCAGCTTGAAGGTCTCATGCTTAAGAAGTGAGAAAAACAAGTGGGGACTGACTATGGGCAGTGCTCTCCCCGCTCTCCTCTGTCCCTCCAAAGCCACCAGCTGGGGAATGATCATCTAGAGAGGGTCCCAGGCACCAACTACGGCAGTGGCTGGGATGCGTGGGGCTAGTAAGGGTGAAGAAGCTGAGCTGAGTTGTTTTGAGGCAGGAGGGCTGATTGAGTGATGTGGGTTCCTGGTTGTGGCCCTCCATGCAGGGCCCAAACCCTCCTCCTCCAAGCTCACGAAGTTCACGTTCTCTGGGATCTTGTCTGATGCACTGCCCTATAGGTTCAGGGCAAACAAGAGCTCATTCAACAATATAACAAGACTATGGAGGAGCATTTCAAAGAAAAACATACTGTTACAGTTTCTGTAAGAGGTAGAACTCTCAGAACAGACGGACCAAGAATTTAAATGCAGCCTAATAAGCACGAAAAATGAGATCAGGAAAATTATTAGCAATAAGGAAAAGAAAATGAGAACCAAGCAGAAATATTTGCTGTTTCCACAATTTTACTTTTAATAAAGCATACATCAGTGTGAAGAGTAACAGAATGGATACAGCCAAGGAATGAATTAGTGAATTGGAGCACCAGACTTGGAAAATCTCCCAGAAGAGATGAAAGAGCAAAGAAATAAATATTATTAAATAAAAGTTATGGGATATGGAAGATAGAAGTAGAATATCTAACTAATAGGAGTCCCAGAAAGAGACAAAAATTAAAAATGGAGAGGAAGAAATATTTGAAGAAATAATAAACGAACAAATTCCTTTAAAATTTTTATTTTATTCATGTATTTATAAATAATAAATAAATTTTGCAGAATTAATTTTAAAAAAACAAATAGGCATTAGGTTGTAAAGACACATAGAATACTAAAGAGAAGAGATAAGGAAAAACATCTACAGCTTATAGTAAAATTTAATCCCACCAAAGACAAAGGAAATTCTAAAACCCACATATATAAAGAGAAGACTATAGAAGAACAAAAATCAGATGTCTATAGAGAGTGGAGTAGTGTTTTAAAAGCATTGAAGAATTGAGGAAAAACAACTTAGAACATATGAATGTTATATTGACGCAACTGTCATTTAAATCTGAGGGCATGAAATAAATATTCTCAGGCATGTAAAGTAAAGTCTTTGAACACCTCGCCGTGCAAAACTCCTCACTGAGAAGAGTTTTGTGTGAAGTATTTAAAGACAAATCGAGAAGATACTGTTGCAAGAAACAGTGTAAAGAAAAGATGAACAAATATTTTGATGCTGCTTGTCGTTTTTACAGATAGCTGTGACCACCCACCAAAGTTGTGCATGGTATGAACCTGATGAGTGCTGGGGGCAGAATAGGTAGAGGGATGTGAGAACACTAAAATTCTTGTCTTTGGGGGCTGATTAAAATGAAGCACAGAAAAAGTGAGGGACAAACTGCAGTAATAGATAAAGGTGGTAGATAGAAATATATGTCAGTTATTACATAAAAGCAAATGAACTAAACATGCCAGTTAAAAAACAAATATTGACAGATGCTGTTTGCAAGAGACACACCTAGGCATATTGGATACAAAGGTTGAAGGTAAAGGATGTTAAAAACCTGTCCGGAAGATACTAACTAAAAGAGAGTGGGTGCTTCATATTAACAGAGATTACGATAAAGAGATGAAGACTGTAGTTGCATAATGAGAACATGTTCAAGCCATTAAACACCTAGTAAGACCTTCAAAATATGTGAAGCAAAAACTGACACAACAGTAGGAAGACATTGAGAAATTCACCACCATAATAGGAGATTTCAACTCACCTCTCCTAATGATTGAAGGCCAAGCAGACAAAAATAAGCAAGTAAACAGAAGAACTAAACAACAGAAATCGTAAGTTGGACCTAGTAGACTTTTCGGAGTTCTGCTTCTAACAAGAATACATGCTATATAAGGAATGGATAAACAGCAAGGTCCTACTGTGTAGCACAGAGAACTAAATTCAGTATCCTATGGTAAACCATAATGGAAAAGAATATGAAATATATATATATGTATATATATAAAACTGAATCACTTTGCTGTACAGCAGAAATTAACACAACATTGTAAATCAACTATATTCAAAAAAAGAGTATGTGTATTTCCTCTGTAAACATAAAACATAAAAATTGATCATATACTCAGCCATAAAGAAAACCTCAGATTTATGTATATGAAGTAATGTTCCCATGGACCAAGCAGTTGTGAAAGGGATTCAGTTGATGCAGGAAATATGGAAATGTATTTCACAGCAGCACCATAATTCAATAGGAACCCTTTCTTGGAAGACTTCCTGGCTGCAATTTTCTTATTCTGATGGTTGAATGGCCACATATCCGTGGAGCAGGGTAAATTTACAACTTTCAGCTAGGTGACTGGATAGTTTAAAAAAAAAAAAATTAACATAGATAGTGTAGTAAGTGTTTGCTTTAAATAAGAGAAATAAGTGCAATTCATCATCCTATGGGCTGAGTTATTTTCAAATAACTTGTATGCTAAATAAAATGTTTATTGAAGTCCTAAAAGTAACTGATAAACTAAAAATAGAGCATGGGTAAAATGATGCTGCAACTCACCTGACACCTTAAAAATATCTGGAAATGTTATCTGTCCATCTGGGGCACTGGTCTTAAATATTTTTGACCTAAAACCACAGTAAAAATCCATTTCATGTCTATATAAATGTACATGTATGTGCATGTCTGTGTATATATGTCTAATGGACTAGATCTATATTTAGCTGTATATCTATATCTAAAGCAAAATTTCAGAAAATAACAGTTCTCCTTACTATATATGATATACTTTAATACAGGTGTCGCCAACTCCCAGGCCGCAGACCCCTACTGGGTCGTGGCCTGTTGGGAACCCGGTTGCACAGCAGGAGGTGAGCGGAGGGCGAGCGAAGCCCCATCGCTCGCATTAACGGCCGAAACATCCTCCTGCACTGCCCGCCCTTCCAAGGAAAAATTGTCTTCCAGGAAACCAGTCTCTGATACTAAAAATGTTGGGGACCGCAGTTTTTTTATGTATATTTATTTTTGGCTGTGTTGGGTCTTTGTTTCTGTGCGAGGGCTTTCTCTAGTTGCAGAGAGCGGGGGCCACTCTTCATCGCGGTGTGTGGGATTCTCACTATCACGGCCTCTTTTGTTGCGGAGCACAGGCTCCAGATACGCAACGGGCCCAGTTGCTCCGCGGCATGTGGGATCTTCCCGGACCAGGGCTCGAACCCGTGTCCCCTGCATTGGCAGGCAGATTCTCAACCACTGCGCCACCAGGGAAGCCCCGGGACCGCTGTTTTAATATTTTCTATCCTTATCCTATCCTATCTTATTCTATATTCTATTGAAAGTAATACTGGTTCCCAGTAGAGTAAATCATTTTTTCTACTCATGAATGGGTCCTCAATTTTGAAAAACAATTATCTAGAGTACTTTACCTTTTCAAACACTTATTCTGATTGCTCACCCTTTATTGTATAATAAAGAATTTATCCAGTCTTTGTCGGGACTTCCTAGCATGTAACTTGTAAAACCTTTGGAATTTCTCAAGTAGTAGAAGGGTCTTTGTTATTCACGAGGCCCTTGGATCATGCCTGAGTTTATGCTAATGAGGTAATTCACGGTCGGCCCCTAGATATCTTCAGGATGGGGGCTGGTCACCAAAAAGACCAAGTACAGATGAGAGGGCTGGGACTTCCAGCTGCCTGACCCCTGGGGAAGGGAAGGTGGCTGGAGATTGAGTTCAGTCGTGTGGCCAATGATTTAATCAATCAATGAAATCCCGGTAACAACTCTGAACCCTGAAGCTCAGGGAAGCTTCCTAGTCGGTGAACGCGTGGATGCGCTGGGAAACTGATACACCATGATTTCATAAGAAGGCACGAAGTTTCATATTTGGGACCTTCCCAGACCTTTGTGATTCATTATTTGGCTGTTTGTGAGTTGTGTCCTTTATAATAAAAACGTGATGAGAAGTATAACTCTTTCTTGAATTCTGCGAGTCAATCTAGTGAATAATTGAAACTGATGGAGGTTGTAGGAACCTCTGAATTTGTAGCCAGTGGGCCCATTAATTAAAAAAATTAACATCCTAAAAATATCAATGGTTTTTAGAGATCTATTTACAGTACTATCAGGTGGCTTGGGGACCCCTTGACATTCTGGCTGGTGTCTGAGGTGGGACAGTCACGTGGAGGACCGAGATTTTACCTGGTGGAGTGTGCACTAATTCCAGGCGCTAAGTGCTAGAATTGAACTGCATTATATCAGCTGGGCTTGAAACAGGATACCTTCTTGGTTCTTCTCAAATAATCTTGACACAAACAGTCTCAGGCTGCGTATGGACCCTCATAATCCACCGAAAGCCATTTAAAATGGAGTAAAATGCTGTCGCTTTTCTAGTTGGGCCCTTGCAGTGTCATCGCGAGGGTTATAACAATATATCAATTACTTTTCTGCATTTTCCCATTTATTTCACTCAAGCCATTTGGACTTGGGGAACTTTATTTCATAACACTTTTCAATTTTTCTAATATATCATTGGTAGGTCCTTGTAAATTTTTAAGCATTTTGTTAATTATAGGTATTAAATCTTTATTGTTTATAAAGGTTTATTGTCTATATTAAAATGAGTTTCTTGGGTCTATTTGCGTATCTCTGATCTGCAGAATCAGGGTCCAGTATCTCTGTGCCTGCCTCATGTGCTGATCTCTTGATGTCAATGAATCTGATACCAGCCCCTGCCCAGCCTCTGTCTATGTGATCCTTACCATTTTTATTTTTAATTTATTTTTTATTTTAAAAAATTTTCTCTAACTCAGGGTCACTGTGTAAAATACAGGACCCTTGATTAAATTTGAATTTCAGAATACAAGAGTTCTGTATTTTTATTTGCTAAGTCTGGCAACCCTACTCTAATTATTCTTCTAATAATAAGAAAGAATAACTGGATTTTAGAAATTTTCAGGTAGGGCATATGGCTCCTGCACACACAAAACATCGGTTATGCTTAATTCCATACGGAATTCAGAGTTACACTGGAAATGCTAGATACAATTTAACACCAAAGAGGCAAATTTTAGAGCAGATTTGGAGACATTCAACATTCATCTTTTTATCTAATTGTCTTTAATATTCTGAATTTTGGAAAAAATAAATCTTTTTGTTAAGTTCCCAGAGGATATTTACAAACATTACCAGAAGTAGGTCCTATCTTCACTGCTGCCTATCATGTAAAATTTGCCCAAGTTGACACAATTTCCAAGAAGTTTATCTAAGACTGAACTGAAAGTTTCTCTTCCACATGATCAGCTCAGTAGCCACATGACAATGGAAAAATTAGATGCATCTTAGGGGTCCACTCACCCCAACCAAATTTGGAGTCATCCTCAGCTACCCCTTTCCAGGAGATATGTACCCCATGCTGCACCCTGTGGTGGTCTTAACAGCTACTTCTCAGAGGCAGGAAGCATGTGTAGTCTCCTTTCTTTCTTTCTTTCTTTCTTTCTTTCTTTCTTTCTTTCTTTCTT